>NC_080087.1:113085665-113389870 GCF_950005125.1 Chionomys nivalis
CATCCTCTACCTGCTGCAGAGCTCACGGAGTCTGGGTGTTGATGTAACTGATGTCATCTACACTCGACAACTATCCTGTCTCTTTCACTTATTGGTCCCTTTTGGTTTGGAGAAAGAAGGTCAAAGGACAAATATCCACCTTCAGTTGTCCTCTGAGAAGATATGATCTCTGCCTTCAGTTGTCCTCGGAGAAGTTCTGGTGTTTGCCCTCAGTTGCCCTCTAATAAGGTATGTCTCTGGCTATGTCCTTTTTGTTCTGTTTCCTGTCGTGCAATAAAAAAAAAAAAAAAACCCTCAGGAATGGATATTAGGGTTCAATGTAAAGACCAGAAAAGCAAAGCAGCCAGCCACTGGCTCTTAACCTTGACCTTAGTCCAAAAATGGTGATCCTGCCTCCAGGAAATCTCAGCATGAGACTGAGTCTGAGAGCTGTCTCGTCCCATTTTATATTCCTCTCTAGTTCTGAGATTAAGGGGATGCACCACTACTACCTGGTTTCTATGGTGAGCTAGTATGGTTACTTTGATTAAAGGTGTGAGTCATTGCTGCCTGATCTGTAAGGCTGGGCAGCATGACGGTTTTCTTTCTTTTTTCTTTTTTCTTTTTTTTTTTGGTTTTTGGTTTTTCGAGACAGGGTTTCTCTGTAGCTTTGGTGCCTGTCCCAGAACTAACTCTTGTAGACCAGGCTGGCCTCGAACTCACAGAGATCCGCCTGCCTCTGCCTCCCAAGTGCTGAGATTAAAGGCGTGCGCCACCACCACCCAGCTTGACGGTTTTCTTTTACATTTTTTCCAGCAATTTTGTTTTAGAGGCTTTCATTAAAATACTTTAATAATTAAATTAAATTTAAAGTTATAGTAACAAACACTAATTACATTATCAGTTTTTGCAGTTTATGACATGATAGGAAGACTAAAGATGTGTTTTCTTTTCTAATTATTTTTATTGAGCTATATATTTTTCTCTGCTCCTCTCTTTTCCTCCCCTCCACTTCTACCCTCTCCCATCATCCTCATGCTCCCAATATATTCATGAGATGTTGTCTTTTTCTACTTCCCATGTAGATTAGATCCATGTATGTCTGTCTTAGGGTCATCTTTGTTTTATTTTTCTGATCCTTAGACAAACTTTATTTATCGAAATAGAAATTAAATGCCACTACATTTCCCTTTTTTGTCTAAAATAAAAGGAAGGCTATAACTAATATAAGAAAAACTATATACAATAAGTACAATGACTATATACAATATATACAGACAATAAATGCATCAACAATGCCTGGTCCATTTTCCTCTGACAAATTCAGAGCAAATATTCCACATCTATCCTATCTTCAGGAGTCCAAATTTTTTAACCCAATTTACTTTCTACCACAACTTGCATTACCACCCAAAACTATCTTTTGATATTTTTTAACCTTATATATTTTACATTTTTTCAGTGAATTTCTTTTCTGAGTCTGGTAAACAGGGGAGACTATAACTATAACTTTTTAGTCTTCAACTGCCTCAGAGACCAGAGAAGGAAATAATATCACCTGAGTAAGCAGGAAGTGCAAGCAAACAACTTCCAAAAATGTGAGAAATGACAGAAACAGCTGGTTGCCTGTACAGTCTCCCAAAGTTCCCCTGTAGCATTGGGGCATCCATCTTTGGCTTATTGGCCTAGCATATCTGACAGACTTCTCTATGAAGCAAAATATTCTGAAGGGCTGTCTTTCCTTTTCTTGACAATGTTTGTCAGTCACTTTCTTTTGTGGCCTGCTTGTCTAATTAGGACAGCATATTTTCAGCAGTCGAGGGAAGGGCATATTCTTACCCTTTGACTTAAATTGCCACAAAGAAAGTAAACTCTACATGGAGTTTCTTTGATACCCATTTTCTTCTCTGAAGTCAATTATTACTGCCAGGAGCAGACATGTCTTGTTGTCATAAAAAAAGAGCTTATGCTATTAAAACATCTTAAACGCCATATTCTGTAGATTTCTGAAGTGTTTGAAGATAACCCATCTAAAATATATCTTTGTTTGACCTTAAAAACATATCCAATGAGACTACAAGTTCTTTTATAATAAATGACTAATTGCTAACCCTGTATTTTCTTATTATCCTAAATAGTTGTAATAGTAATTTGAAAGAACTAGAAATTTTATTACATTGTTAAATGAGTTATATACACGCACAATACCTTGAATAAGAATAGAAATATGTCACAGTATGTGTTAGCACAATTAAGCTTAAATTGTATCAATATACAAAATTTAATTACAATATACAAAAGTCCAAACTAATGTAAAACTTTTAAAACTAGTAGTTGCTTTTTAAGAGTAGATTCAACAGTCCACCTTTTATCTTATCATATCTATATCCTTCTTTATTTCTTTTCAGAGTAGACTCAATAATCTACCTTTTTATCCTATCATATCTATATCTTCTCTTTTTTCAAAACAAATTCTTTTGTTTAGGTTTTTTCCTGATCATTACCAATAATAACTTGTAACTAACACTCCTAACCAATAACAAATAGCCATAAACCACTTTTTGGGAATGTCAGCATACTTTTCCAGGCTATTTACTGCTGATTGGGGTGCTGTAATTATATAGGTACCAAAAGAAAATTTAGGATGATGGTCAAGTTCTGACTGGAGTATTTTGTGAATTTAGATCATGTTAGCCAGCAGTCTTGATGCTGTTTTGGATGCAAAACTCAAAAGAACCTGCATCAGAAGTGCTCTGAAATGTTGGATCATCTGGGCCATTTGTTCATGTTTGAGATTATTCAGGGGGTCTTCTTTGATTAATCCTTATTTTTTTTAGCCAAGAATGAGTCCACAGACTATCATTTCCTGTGGAAACAAAAGCAAAACCTCTTCTCCAAAGTAACGTATGTTTTGACTTAAATTTTGAAGTCAAGGCATTTTCAAAATATAATTTTTACTTGGTTTAATCGAGCAACATTTATAATCAAATGTATTTTTAGCAGCTGTTGCTCTTTCCTCAGCAGTAAGACATTTCAAAGACAACACAGTAACATTTTGCATCCAGATTCTCTGTGTATTTTCCATCTTTACATGGAGGCTAAACTGGGGCAGATAGGAGCTGGGAACATTAGTTTCTCTCCCGAACCCTGGTGGCTAGGTTTTAGTCCAGCTCTGGCCTGTGCCAGTGGCTTAAAAGCCTCAGGAAAATGATATCTTTCATGAATTTGTACCTAAAATATTGGCACCAAATACAGCATGATTAATAAAAACTCACTTTTATTTTTATTTTTATTATATTGGAGTTCACCCTGGAGACCAAAAAAACAAAGCATCCAGCCATTGGCTCTTAACTCGGACTCAGTCTGAAAATGGTGAACCTGCCTCCAGGAAACCTCAGAATGAGACTGAGACTGAGAACTGTTTCTTTCCATTTATAATCCTCTCTAGTTCTGGGATTAAGAGGTACACCACTACCGCTTGGTTTCTATGGCAAGCTAGTGTGGCTAATAGGATTAAAAGTGTGCATCATTGCTATCTGGTCTGTAAAGTGGTTGTTTTACTTTTCTGATTTTCAGGCAAGCTTTATTTATTGTAATACAAATGAAATGCCAGTACAGGTTCTAGAATCTTTTTTGGTGAGACTGGTTCTCTCATGCCAAGCAGATGTGCACAATTAGGAAAACTCCGATGCTGTTGTTCGTGAAATCAAGAAATTGCCACTGATAAAACTTCATCAGTCTCCTAAACTGTTAGCTAACCTACAAAGGCCAAGTTTGAATCCCCAGATGTTGTTTATTTTTTAAATTTTTTGACTGTCTTTTTTTTATTATTGATTTTTATTGAGCTCTACATTTTTTCTCTGTCCCCCTCCCTGCCCCTCCCCTCCCCCAAGCTCCTAATTCACTCAGGAGATCTTGTCTTTTTCTACTTCCCATGTAGATTAGATCTTTGTAGGTCTCTCTTAGTGTCCTCATTGTCCCGAGATGTTCTTATTTTTCCTAACATTTGCTGAACTGTGAGTTAAGGAATGGACACAGCACCCGATGAGGGAACCACATCAAATTTAGAAAATAGAAACATCACAGGGGTGAGAGGCCCCAGTTTGAGAGAGGTACATGGTATAGACAAGGCAACCACGAATGTAATTTTGTGTCTTTTAATGACTGTTAATCATCTTGCCCCCAAGTAAAGACATGATGGTGGATATTTTAGCTTCCATGACTTGATCACTGTGTTATATATTTTAGGGTATAAAAATACCACACTAGGCACAAAGTTGGGTTCGGCTGAATCTTGGCATCAAAGTTGACACCAGCTGCTTTTTGTAGAGCCGGGAGGGGTAGCTACAAACATAGCACAGACACATCTCTCTGTAGAAACACAGCATTTCTGTGGGTGGCTGCTATGGGAACAGGCCTAACAATACGTGCAGCCTGGCCTCCAACTTCTGAGAATGTTTTCCAAAATCATTTTCTAGACTGAGGTTGTCAGGCATCGATATAAAGCATGGAGGCTGGAATCCAGAGTAGCAAGAGCCAAGAAAGGCTTAGGTTGGAGAACGACAGTTATTCACCGAATTAGGAGGGTTTACTCAGTTCCAGGACACACCAAGATCAAGGTCAGTAGATAGATAGATAGATATTATAACCCTAAGAGTCTGTGTTAGCTTTGAAAGTAGAAGGAAAATGAAGTTGGGACAAGTGAGCAGCTGAGAAAATAATGGAAAGATGTCATTAGTTTCTTGCATTTCATGTAAAAAAAATGTGATCAGTAGTTTGACATTGTATATCAAGAAATCACCAAAGAGTCACTATTCAACAGCTAATATCCAGGCACTAAATTAAAGCCTGTTGCCTAGCTCCCACTCATCACCTACTGTGATGTGCCCAACCCAGGGATGCGTTCTGAAGGCTTTGTCTCCACTAGGGTGATGTTGAGAGATGGTGAGATCTTTCAATGTTATGGTCCAGTGATGGGTGCTTGGATTCTGACTCACAGTGATTTCTGCTGGTCTATAAAACATGTTGAATCTCTAGGGAATGAGTGGTTACTATCACAGGGAGCATGGTGACACAATCCTGCACTCACAATACCTTAAAGGTAGAGGCCACAGAATGAGGAGTTCAAGGCCAATCTTAACTATATAGAGAATTTGAGGCCAGCAGGGGCTACAAGAGACTGTCCCGGAAAGACCAAAATAACCAAATAACTAAAAAAAAAAAAAACATGGTTTAAAAAAACCTCTTTAGTTTATAACATACCATATGTTTTGTATTTTGTTTTAATACTATGAAATGAACTAAATTACCACTTTTCTTATTATGCTTGGTCTGCTTTAGAAAAAATACCAAGGACTCTATTTCTGTTTAACAGTTGAACTGTATTTTCTCACAGTTTATCACAGTTCAAGTGTCTAAAGCGGTGGCACTGCTGGTGGGTTATTGACAAGGCCTCATCTTGTGAGTTGTAAACAGCTGCCCTTTTGCTGTTTTCTCACATGACAGAGAGAAAGAGAACTCCAATACCTCCTCTCTTCTCATGAGTACACCAGTCCATTGAGTTTGGCTCAAAATGAATGATTTCCCTTCATTTCTATTTTCTTACATGCCCTGCCTCCATCATAGCACTGTAGAGACAGAAAGCTTCAACATACAAATGAGTACATTTCTACTCTGGCTGCTTTCAGCAACTTCCTTCATTGTATAACTGTCTGCTTGTCAAAGTGAAGGGGTTCTCTAGACCAGGAATTGTCTGCCGTAGTTGCAAGAGAACATAGCAAAATAAAGTGTCTTGGAGTCAACAGAAGTTTTCTTTGAGATTCTAGAATAGGTTTGGTGAGAAGGAGTGATGGAGAGAGAAAGAAAGAGAAAGAGAGAGAGAGAGATAAAAAATTCTGATGGTGATAGTCCGTGAAACATTGTGCTGAAAGTTGCAAAGTCCATTTTTATTAAAGGTTTTCGTAAAGACCTATTTTACCCTTAAGTCCAAGATATTTATTTTTTCTCAAATTGTTTAGGGAAGTGATAGTCTGACACAAAGAAAGTTCGATACATTTGCCAGGTAAAAATTACAAAGGTTGCCAGGCGGTGGTGGCGCAAGCCTTTAATCCCAGCACTTGGGAGGCAGAGGCAGGCGGATCTCTGTGAGTTCGAGACCAGCCTGGTCTTCAAGGGCTAGTTCCAGGACAGGCTCCAAAACCACAGAGAAACCCTGTCTCGAAAAACCAAAAAAAAAAAAAAAAAAAGCCGGGCGGTGGTGGCGCACGCCTTTAATCCCAGCACTCGGGAGGCAGAGGCAGGCGGATCTCTGTGAGTTCGAGACCAGCCTGGTCTACAGAGCTAGTTCCAGGACAGGCTCCAAAGCCACAGAGAAACCCTGTCTCGAAAAACCAAAAAAAAAAAAAAAAAAAAATTACAAAGGTTTTAGTGGGATGGTGCTGCCGCAGGCCTTTAATCCCAGCACTCGGGAGGCAGAGGCAGGTGGATCTCTGTGAGTTCAAGGCCAGCCTGGTTTACAAGACCTAGTTCCAAAACAGGCTCCACAGCTACAGAAAAACCCTGTCTCATAAACCATTAAAAGTCTATGAAAATATGTTGTGCGTTATTCGCCTGTGGTCAGGCTTTGGATTCCAGAATGGGTAGACATTTTTATTGACAAAGACAGTAGGAAAAACAACCCTCTAACTTTATGTTCCAGGAGTCCTTGCCAGTGAGTCTCTGGCTTGTCTTGCCAGTTTGAGGTTGCAGGGCACTGGGTGGGAAGAAAAGATACAAACATGCAATACTCAGAGAGAGCACAATGGTGTGTGCGTGGGCTCTCCCAGCATTCTGTGAGCTGAGCCATGAGTTTCAGGGCAGCAGCTGTACTTCCAAAGCTGCCTAAGCAGAGCAGGACCAAGAGAGAACTGGACTCCAGCCCAGGGTGGGAACGTTTACCTGTCCTGGGGAGGCCATCATTCAGAAGCTTCCCTGGTTGTCTCTTACTCACTTCTATGGCCTTACTGCTGCCACACATATAGTCAAGTCTTCATATTTCATTACTTTCTTCTTGTAGACCTGAGGTCATTTCCCACCAGCTGAGTACTCACTTCCTGTTTTACTCAGCACATCATCAAACCATTCCAGATACTCTTTCAGAAATCTCATCCATAATTTAAAGAAAATCCACAAAATCAGAAGTGACATATGTAAGAAAGAGAGTAATTGCTTTCCTATTTTTGAAAGCAATAGTTTCATTTTGTCACAGTATTATAACTTATAAGGTTTACCCAGTTCGGTCTTAGCATTAGTGTTCAAGATAGATTTTTTAATGTATTATTTTAAAATTATATACTAGTGTATGTGCCACATGCATGTCAGTACCTGTGAAATCCAGAAGAGGGTGTTGGCTTTCCAGGAGCTGGAATTAGAGATCGTTGTAAGCCATCCAACATGGACAGCTACAGGGAATTAAACTCAGGTCCTTTGCAAGAGCAGGAAACCCTCTTAAGCACTGAGTCATCTCATCAGACCCACACCCAAGATTATTTAATACCAAAAACTTGGTTCCTAGATGACACAGAATATAAGCTGTTTGCTCAGGGATTTATAAACAATGAAAGATCAAGTGAAACTCCGATCTGCTAATTCCATGAATGAAAGAGTCATAACCATTAATCTTAAAAACCTCATCACAAATTTAAGGCACTCATATTCAAAGATTACATATATGTATAAACATATATGTATGCATACATATATATGTATATAGAGAGAGACAAACATACCTTTTATGTGTGTATCATATATATTTCCATTTTATAATCAGCTCAACTGCCAATGTGTTCTTCACATTGGTCACAACATTTTATTGTCTCTAGGGTCACATCCCAGAGCTATTTATTTCTCTGAGAATCAACACTTACTTATGGTAGATTTAACTATGACAGAAAAACTGGAAATGGCTTCCTTCTTACCATCAAGTTCTTATGTTTCTTTGACTCCCATCAGTGGTTCTTAATTGACATTCCCAATGGCTCTTATCAGGGAAAACACAAAATTTTAATTATTTGAGATGATGACTGGCAGCATGGGGTCGCCACTGAGTGTCCTGAGCTTGTGATTTTTTTTTCACAGAACAGTCTCAGTTGTTGTGACAGGCAACACACCGTTTCCCAGGATGGTCTGCCATCTGGCTAAGGAAAGAAAACAAATATGGGCTCTGCTGTTACCTAAATAAGATGCTATTTTCTAGCAGGTAGTCAATAAATATGCACAGAACTCTACGAAAAATCCATGCCGTTTTTCACTTGGGTTCCAGGTAGAATTCCTGTCAATATCATCGTAAATGGAATTCTAAGTTATGGATTTTAGTTATTATTTTTTGTATTTAGCTCTCTCTTTTCCATTTCCAGTTTTCAAAACTAAAACCACACAGTCTTGGTGTTCCTCCCAACTGAGGCAGGAGAATCACGGAGGGATATTAGAAGGCTCATAGATCTAGCCTATGAAAAACGTCTTGAGAACCAAGAGTATTTTCAACAGGAGGACACATAAGGAGATAAAGGAAGACATAGAGGTTAGAAATAAATCACCAATCTGTGATACTTCTTTCTTTACAGTCTTTTAAAGATATTATCAGCTATAATTTCTTGGGAGAGGGGGTTGAAGTCATTGTCTTTTGGCCTTCAAGAGGCCTCGAGAGACAGAGGTTCAGTGGTGTTCCCTGAGAAATCTCTGGTGGTACTACAGTCTTATAGTTAAAGAAAATGGATGGAGCAGTCAGACTGTCTTAAGTACCCTCCAACTCCTTACATATTTTTGAGCTATGCAAACTACCTACCCAATGACTCAGATTTCTCTCCTATTATTTTGGAACAATTCTTTTATTGGCAGTTTTGTGATTATTCCTCTGTTGGGTAGTTACAAGTGATTAACAAAGCAAGATATGTGGAGATACACACACAAGCACTTTGTGCACATGCACACATGTTTATGTATGCATAACATACATACATTTTTGAAAGTATGCTCAACAAACTGTCAATAATGTTGGCATGAAGGGTTTGGGATGGAAGGTTATTTTTAATTATTCTGAAAAATTTAAAGCTACACTATTATGGATGTTCAACATGAATCCAAAGTCATAGTGCCCATTGAATACCATTGACTGCCATGTCCTACGTGGTTTTGTCCTGTAAGCCTGCATGGGGCAGCTATGAAATGAAGAAACATTAGATATACAGATACACATACAGAAAAGCTGGGGTCAGGTGGACTGTCAGATGTACAGCACAAAGGGAGGCATTATCTCCTCTCAGTAGGTGAGCAGCCTCCAGCTGTAAAGCATCTGGAAGGAGGGAGCTGTGCTTGCTAGTTTTTCCACACACTGTTAGCATTCACTCTTGGACCAAGGAAAGGCTTTGTTGAACGGACCTTTGCAAATTCCTCATTAGTCTAAGGCACCAGGTCCTTGAGATGGCTGTAGCTATGTCAGGTAATACACATTCACTCAGGGACTTTCTTGACTTCTACAACTGACTTCTCCTTTCATAATAGAAGACCTTTCCCTCACATGCTTCTCAGATTAAAACAAATGGCCTATAACCATCAAGATAGGTCACAAGCCTTGAGTAGAAACTAATATGGCTATTCAGGTAAAAAGAAATAGGATTCAAATAAGTCCTAATGATGTATTGCCATACCCATAGAACAATGTGTCCCTCAAATCCTTGTCACATATGCTTATTTTGTAGATGGTAATTAACATAGAGACCGTCAAATGGACAACATGCTGAGAATAAGAGACAGTGAAGTACATATCATTCACCATCATCACCACAGCTCAGGAAACTTCAAGGAAAAGGATACAAAAAGATCATAAGAACCAGAAGTGCAGGAAGACTTCAGTGCTTTCTGGACACAGCAGGGCAGTTGCACATATGAACTCACAGTGATCGTGACAACACGCTCAGGACTTGTGCCAGAACAAGCCAGAAAGTTCCCAGAAAGGAGAACAAAGGTAGATGAGATATCCCAACTTATGTCTGATAGATGCTGGGAGAGGGATAGCAAACTTTTTTAATGGAGTGGCCTCTGGTAGCTAAACCACCGTTTAGGGCAGGTCCCATTTCTAAGAGAGTTGGATCACTCAAACTGAACTGGATAGGGGAAAAATAAAGACAATTCAAAGTTGGGTGGATAGGGAGGACAAAATGGTTATAAAAGGAGTTGATTATGATAAAAGTAAATTAACACAAATATTATTAAAACAATAACAATAAAAATGCCATCTTCTTCACTGAAATGATGCTTGCCCCTTCCTTGCGTTCTATAGGGTGTTTATAAACTGGCAAGAAGAAAATAAATTAAGGATTTATTAAGGATACAAGTTTTCCTAAATAACAGCAAAGAGTGTCAGTGAAGTTGATTGACATCACAGATATGGTGACCAGCTAACCGGTTGTCAATCTAAAACCTGAAATATGATGTAATCATTGCTTAAAAGTTTAAATACCAAAGAAAAAGGGAAGTTCTCTGGAGACTTGATCCAATCCTTATATATATACTAATAAAGTCTTTTTGTGAGATGCTTTGCCTTGGATGGTAAAATACAAAGTTACATCCTGTTAAATTACTGTAAATTGAATTAGTGTGAAAAGTAAAAAACAAGAATTAGTGTACTAATATTATGATTATTGAGTAGCAGGACTTCAGACCTTAGTACAACTGGCTTCATGATGGAAGTAACCATCTAGGCCATAAAACTCAGCATATGAAAGTAGCACCTGCCAAAATGAAAACTAAGACCAAATTCTTCATAGTTTGTAGTTCCAGAAGTCTCTAATAGCACTAACGCTGCTTTTGGCTTCTTCATTTCTGCTTCTGGCTAAATGTTCTTCTTACCTAAATATGTCAATACTGGACGTGTTTTTTGTGCTTAAAAGCTCTTCCTGAGAAAGGCTTAGTGTAACCCTGGGATCACAAACACTCAGTGTAGTTGTTGACCAGCTAATAAAGACTTTTTATTGACTTAAACTCACGTGTGAGCACTCTTCTCTGGTGGCTAGCCTACAACAGGTAGTTATATTTTTAGTAAATATAAGACATTCCATAAATCATTTGTGTCACATACTATAAAATTGTCAAATTAAAAATAAAACACAAATTTAAATTTCATATGAATGATGGAAATTGATTTTCTATATATTTTGTACAATGCTTGCATGCGACATATTTATGCTGGAATTATAACTTGTGTTTATATGACTTTTAAATTTAACTGGGTATTTTGTGTATATTTACTAAATCTGGCAGCCGTGATACAGTAATAAGCTAGTTATAAATTTGATTTTGTTTGTATCACTTGCCTATGAACAATTGTCTCAGGAAATTAAGAACTTTCTAATAATTTTCTATATTATTCAAAATCTTGATAATGAGTAAGTAATATACTTAAATTCAGAGAAAATGGCTCTTCATAGTAAATAACAAAACAGCGTGGTAGACTAGTAAGGAATGCCTATAACCAATAGGGAATTTGTTCAATTACAAACACAATATGCCTGAAAGGAAAGGACAACTTGAGTGAAGGAGGCAAAGTAAACTCATTTTATTGTGTTGTTGCTGTGGTTTCAGGGAGCATTTTGGTTTGAAGTCCCTTGAAACATATAAAATGTGTCTGGGCTTTCACATGGTGATAAACTGAGAAAGAGTGCCTGAAGCCTATTAAAAGGAGCCAGGAACTGAACGTTAAGTAAAACATAAAATTTGTGCAGATCAGCATAGATAAGAGTTTGCGTGTGAGAACTGATTTTAGAAATTTGGATAAAATGATATTAAATCAGGCAAAAGTGATTGCCGCTATATTTTAGGTAGTAAGTTCACGTGAGAGGAATTGTCACCTTGCAGGATCCGTAAGAGACAAATCTTTGGGCACTTCCATGAGGGGGTTTCTAGACTGGATTCACTGAAGTGGAAAAACCACTCTAAGTGTGCTTTACACTGCTCTATAGGCTAAGGTCCTGGACTAAAAACAGACTGAACATCCACACTCCTCTGTCTTTGCTTCCTGTATATTGACTCAATGTGACCGCATTCCTGCTGATCCCACTATCACTCGTACCTGCCATGACAGACTGTACCCTCAAACTAGAGCCAAAATGAACTTTCCTTTCTTAATTATTTGGGAGTGGGTAAGTATATTTTCATAGCAACAATTAACTAATACTGCCTTGTTTGTAAGTTTGGATTTAATGCTAACAACTGTGACAGAATTCATCACTTCCTTTTTTTTTTTTTTTTTTTTTTTGGTTTTTCGAGACAGGGTTTCTCTGTGGTTTTGGAGTTTGTCCTGGAACTAGCTCTTGTAGACCAGGCTGGTCTCGAACTCACAGAGATCCGCCTGCCTCTGCCTCCCAAGTGCTGGGACTAAAGGCGTGCGCCACCACTGCCCAGCCATCACTCCTCCCTTGAGTGCCCACAATATTACTTTCTAATAAAAGAGTTTGCTGTATTAATCAAGGTTCTTCAGAAAGGTAAAGTCAGCAAGACATTGACTTTTGTGGTTACAGAGGCTGAGAAATTCATCCTAAAGGCCACTGAGTTGAAAAACCTCAGAAGGTTCTCTGAAAGTCACACAACAGGCCTTGAAATTGGAAAACCAGGGCTCGGGCAGCTGGTGGTAAAAATGGCCTGCTGAGGTGAGGGTCTATAAGCAGACATGCAGATTCTTTGTGCAAGTTTTGGAGTTAGAAGGCTGAAGAAACTGGAGTTCTCATGCCCAAGGACAGTAGAAAAAAAAGGGGGTCCCGGTTCCCAAAAGGAGCAAGAAAATTTTCTATCTTTCTCTTTTAACTGTGCCCTGTGCCAACTAGGTGGTATCACATTAGCTGAGGGCAGATCTTTCCTCCTCTGCCCACCAGTTCACAAGACAGTCGGCTGCAGAATCAGCCTCATCCACACGGCACACATAATGCCTTCATGTCTCTAAGAGTCTCCCATCATCCAGGCAAGTTGCTATCTAAAATTAACACTGTCACACACCAGTCAGGATATCCTGAGATGTTGGTAATAGTGTATTGAATGACCAGATTATACAACACGGGTGGCTCACATTGTTCCAGCGTTTATGTACCAGTAACGGCCATGAGTTGCTTTGCATCTCATGAGACACAGGTTCTCCAGCCCACACAATCACTATTGGGGTGTAACATATTTCAGAAACAAATTTCCAAGATGTACGATGTCATGTATCCCAGGTGGACCTGCATATTTAACAAAGCTGCCTCAAAAACACTCGTATGATATAATGAAATGCCTTGGAACTCACGGGCCTGTCTGTGTCACAATAGGCCAAATGCTACTAGAAGTTTTCCTTTAACTTGCCACCAGATTAATCTCATGTCACTCTATGCCAGTTTCCTTTTATTGTTCCTTACACTGTACTGCACTGTCCAACAGTAAGAATCTTTTTTTATTAAGATTTTTTTTTAAACACAATCTTTTCTTATTTTACATAGCTATCCTCATTCCCACTCCCTCTTCTCTGGCTTCTTCCACCTTCCTCCCACCCCACATCCCCATCCACTCCTCAGTAAGTAAAACTTCCCATGGGGAGTCAACAAAGTCTGACACTTCACTTTGAGACAAGACGAAGGCCCTCCCTGCACCCCTGCCTCCTGCTGCTATATCTAGGCTGAGTAAGGATCTTAAAGAAAACAATGGCTTCCTTTTGTCAACATGGTTTGTATTTTCCCACCTAGGGAAATTTATCTTGTAAAAATTACCAGTAAATGTGTTGATGTCATCGATACTATAATACAGCTGCTGCAAAAGAGGTTACAGGATTGAAATGTAAGACACTGTGCTTTATAATGGGAGTAGAATCTCAAGAATGAAGGTTTCATGGACTTAACATTATTTTCCCAACTTTCTACAATTTAACTTTTAATTTAATTTTTACTCTTCCATGTTAATTTGATTTCAATTAATTGAGTAACAGGACATATTTTTCTAATTATATTTTAATGAACTACCATTAAGTAAGACATAGACTAGAAGAAAGGGAAATTATCTACCTGTATCTCAATTATTAACCTTCCATTTGGGCAATGACTACATGAATGTAAAGAAGGAAATGTTAAATATCAATTTTCCTTGAAGGATTTTTAAAATCATTTATATATTGGATTATACTTGTCTTTTGTAGGGTCATGGAGGAAGAATAATATTAACTTGGTTCCAATCGTATTTTTTTTTGTTTTGATGAATATTTTTGTTAGCTTTTAAAAGCTTGAAATGTCAAAGACAAAGGTTAGAAGAGATTTATTGCTTAGGCTGGAACTGAGAGCTTTCCCATTGTCAATAACCCCTTTTAAATGCTTAGCTAAAGCACAATGCCCTCAGTACTATCAATAACTTGGACTTTCTTCCATATTTTGCATTCTGAGCTTGTGTCCCAGATACCAGCGTCAACAGATGTTTCTTCTTTGGTGAAGCATGTATGTATATGTATAGTAATATAGTAGGAGCAGAGCCAGAATATGCACTTCCAGAAGCATGTCTTAAACTTGGTTTAAAGTCAAAACTCATTTCTACGTGGGAAGCAGTCACTATGGAGACTGAACATTATCTTCACTTGTATGTAAGTACCAAAGCTACAAGATACTTCACAACTCCCTTGTGAAGGAATTTTACAAATAAGGTGCCAAGGTGTACCTGCTGATTGGAAGAGGGAACATGGAAAACGATGTATTAACCTTTACCCTCAGTATTCTCTAAACATAATATGTGCTTGTCTATTAAAGTTATATATGAACTTAGTGTTTTTTAAGTTGGATCTATAGATTGTGATCAAGTCAAGTATTATTTCAGCTCCGTTTTTCATCATGTGAAATAAAAACTACTTTTATTGTGAGATTTATCACTTTCTTGCTAAGAATTAATGACTTATAGAGCTTTAATAGCTACCCAAATATCCAATCTCTGGAGGACACCGTGTCAAAGTAAAAGCTTGTATTTTGAAAATCCATTGCACCAAGTGAAGTGACTGTGCCTTGGGTGGTTTTATTATGTCACTTTAATCTATCACACAAATTAGTTTTTCAGACACTTTAAGTTAGCACAAAAATAGAGCTACCTTATCATGGAGAGTCGACATTGAGATGACCCTGAGTGTCAAGGAAACATTTTAAAGGAGAATTGATTGAGACTGTGAATATCAGCTTTAGAAGTATACTTTCATTGGTATTTAAAGCTTTGGAGAAAAAGGACACCAGAAGTGGCAGTACAAAAATGGTAGTTTGCTGGGCATGGTGACATATGCCTTTAATCGTAGTCTTTGGGGGGCAGACAAAAGCAGATCTCTGAGAGTTTAAGGTCAACCTGGTCTACAATAGTGAGTTCCAAGATATCCAGAGCTACGTAGTGAGAGACTCTGTCTCAGAAAGAAAAAAGGAAGGGAGGGAGAGGGGGATAGAAGGAGGGAGGGAGGCACGGGGGGAGGGGGAGAGAGAGAGAGAGAGAGAGAGAGAGAGAGAGAGAGAGAGAGAGAGAGAGAGAGAGAACACAAAGTAGAAATGCATTCTTAGGCAGAAAGTCAATAAATCATCTACCTTTCTCCTGGTTGAGAAATTCTGTCAATGTCCGATCAATGATTCCTAACAGATAAGAACAAATGAGTAAATCCTTAGCAGTGTGAGGACTAGGGTAGAGAATGAATCCAGTATCTGTAGGAAATTCAGAGTAGTCCCACAATCTGGTTGGTAAGTCCCATTAAATTGAGGCATTCATTTGATGACCTCACTGTCACAAGTTCCCATATACAAAAATCTTGCATGAATAAAAAAGAAAGGGATTAGCATACCCTGACTGCTGATCTAGAATGCACCCCATCACTAGACAAGATTTATTATTAGGGACATGAAATGTCCCCTTTTGTTTCCTAAGTAACTTCCAGGTGTTTCCCACTGAAGACTCTTCATCCCTATCATTTTCCTGAGTTCTGTATTCCTCTGCTGTCTCACCAAGCTGCTTGCAAGTTCTCTTCTTCCTTTAAGCACAATATCCCTCCCGCCTCCTCTCAGGTGGCATTTATTCTTCTTATTTACCATAAAAAGGGATTTCTAAAGAAAGAGAAGGGAATTCTTATGCTCCTTTAGCAATTTTTCTCCGTTTGCCCACCCTGATGTCTGTGTTTTAGCTTCTTTCCCCAATCCAACAGCGAGAAGCTATCTATCTTTGCACATTGGCTCTCAGGTGCTATGAAGACCTGCTGTTGCAATTAGTCCTCAACTGCCAGGTCTTTGCCTGGTGAATCAGATCATCTTCATATAACTATGTTCCAATAGTTTCCCCATTAAATACACACATACATGCATGCGCACATGTGTGTGTGTGCACATGTCACACCAACTTCATTTTTGAAACACTTCTTCTATGTCTACTGTTATATTCCTTTGCCTCTATTTAAAGAAAGTTTTTCTGAATACATTTATCGGTTTAGAGTTTATTTCTCCATATGCCTCCTTTCATTCTCTCATGGGTGCTTCAATTTGCCTTTAGTTTTTAATTCCCCAACAAAATTAACTTGCTTAAGGTCATTAATATTATATATTGTTAAAGCCATTGATTTCCATTGCCTGTGTTTTCCAAATTCTAACAGTTATATACAATACAAAGTCTCAAAACATATAACAGTTAGCAAAGAGTATGGAAATACGTGCATCTTGACGTCTAAAATGAGAAATAAATAAGTTTATAGTTATCCTGGGAAATTAGAAACCCACCATCTTTAGTAGGTAGGAGCTAAAGCAGAAAAAGTGAAAGCATTTTAAACATCACTAGTTATAAACATGTTCTCGTTGAAATTATATACTGTGAGATATTCACTGTTTCCAAGTGCACAAAGAGTATTTGCTGAAATCATGTATATGATATTCAGGTGAGAAAAGTTTAAACACTGGCAATATTTATAATAATTTAGAATGTTCTTCTGATCAAAGAGAAGCAAATATTAGCAAAAATGATACTTTAAAAATTTTCATCTAAAGAATGACTGATTGTTAGGATTAGTCAAATAGAAGTTAAAAAAGACTTCACATAAAATTTATGAAGAAATATGTATCAAATGTGTACATACATATAGACAGTGGTTTTAAAGGATTATGATCAGTGCATAATCAGGACAGAATAAAGTCCAAAAAACTAAAGGATTTAGATGACTAGCTCAAGAATTTAGAGAAAGAAAAGAAATTAGAGGCGGGAAGAGTTATCTCGGTGGTTAAGAGCACAGGATGCTCTTTCAAGGACATAGGTTCAACTCCCAGAACCTACACAGTGGCTCACAACTATATGGAACTCTAGTTGCAAGGGATCCAGTGTCCTCTTCTGGCCTTCTTGAACACCAGGCATGCACATGGTACACAGACTTGAATGCAGGAAAAATCACATACACATAAGATCAATAAATACTTAAAAACAGAAAGTTAGTCTAAAGTGTGTAGACATAAGAAAAGAAAAAAAAAAACCAGTGAGGCAAATGTGCTTTGTGCACACAGCCATAAGAATGAAGTTAAGCCATTTGCAGGAAAGTGGATGCATTAAGAGATTATCATAGTAACCCAAGTCTTAGAAAGACAGGAACCCTGTGTTTTCTCTCATGTGTGTCGTAGGGTTCTTTTATGTAGATATATAAAATCACATGCATGTGCACAAATACACACTCACAAACACACACATACACACCCACCTACATGCAGGGATTGGAGAAAGAGAAAGGAGAAAAACTGTCAAGAAAACCAAAGAGGACTCATGGGAAGGGGAGAGCAGCGAATAAAGAGGGTCGTGGATATGTGGAAAGGAAGGGATATGCTTGGAGAACACTTAATTCAGTAATTATGATTTCTGCTATTAGTCTTTATTGTGATTGTGTTGTAATAAGAGCGGCAGGGCTGAGTCCCCGGCACCCGGCCGCCCGCATGGCTTAGCTTATACCCCGAAATAATTACATGGAAACTGTATTTTTTTAATCACTGCCTGGCCCATTAGTTCCAGTCTCTTATTGGCTAGCTCTTACATATTGATCTAACCCATTTCTAATATTCTGTGTAGCACAACGAGTTGGCTTACCAGGGAAGATCTTAACCTGCGTCTGTCTGGAGTGGGAGAATCATGGCGACTCTCTGACTCGGCTTCTTTCTCCCAGCATTCTCTTTTGTCTACTCCACCCACCTAAGGGTTGGCCAATCAAATGGGCCAAGGCAGTTTCTTTATTAGTTAACCAATGACCTTCCTCTATCATGATTGCCAAGCTTTTTATGGTCAAGTGATTTAATCGAGTTGGCACTCACTGACACATTCATTTCTGCCATTCAAGTCTGCTTTAAATGAACAGCTAGGGACAAGAATGGGATTGCCTTCGATTTAGAAGCCTTTAGCCGACACCAGAGACGTTATTGAGGCGCTGAGAGTTTTCCAGCTGTGGTGTGCTGAAATGAAAATTTGATTGCAGTTGCTGTTGGTAAGAAAGGGAAGTTTTTACATTCTTGGAAAAACTGTCAAGAGGATTTTCCAAGCCAATATTTCTAATAAGTTTGCTTCCTCTTCTTGTAAAAGTTCTTGTCCAGGAAATGAACAATGGCTCTCTGCTGTGTCCCTTTCCACCATCAGAGAAATACTGGATTAATCCCAGCATAGAAAAATCATAGGTTCAATTTTTGAGAAAAATTATTAATGTCTTTTGTAGGTATGAAATATCTAACTTGCATAGCTGTTAATAGTAAAGCTTATAAGGTGTTTGAAGACCACATGATTAAACATTTCAATGTGGATATCAACATCTTATTCTTTTTTTTTTTTTTTTTTATTTTCGAGACAGGGTTTCTCTGTAGCTTTTGGTTCCTGTCCTGGAACTAGCTCTTGTAGACCAGGCTGGCCTCGAACTCACAGAGATCCACCTGCCTCTGTCTCCCGAGTGCTGGGATTAAAGGCACACGTCACTACCGCCTGGCTAACATCTTATTCTTTTGTTTATAAAATGAACAACATGTCATTGTTAAACATTGTGAAAAACTATTTTTGTATTCAAATAATAGACTACTGCCAGAAGAAAGACACCCAACAGTCTTGCCCATCTCTGAACCCTGTGAGCTCTAATGGTAATGTATGCCCAGTGGAGAAATAATAAAATGGATGTTATGAGGACAAGCAACATCTTTCTGATTGTATTCACGGTCTGTTCCATAGGTGGAAAACTTGTGCCTGGTACTGAAATCAGTCTTAGCCAGACAGGAGAGAGCTGTCATACACATGAACTATAGCAGCCATGACAACATGCACAATAGCTGCATGAAATCAAACGGATTCCATTCAGCCTGGTTGAGGGAGTGTCTCCTGACATCCCACGCAAACTGAGGAGCTCTTTAGACATTGATCCATGCTAAAGGAAGAAAGATTAAAAAGGTTCTATGGATTAGATATAACTGAATACTGAAACCAGCATTCAAATTTGAAAGGATTACTCTGAGCAATTTTAAGATGAACTCACAATTGCACCCATGTTTAAACTAATACTTGCTCAGAATCTACCCAATGCAAAATATACTATTTATTACGCCCCTAATCATCCTCTACACGGCTTCACAGTCTAGAGAGGAAGGCAGATGCACAAAAATAAAATAAATAACTTTAGTATTTAATGAAGGTTGGCAGTGAATTGAGGTCAAAGAGAAAAGTTAACTTTTGCAGAAGAAAAACACCTCAGTGAAGTTTGTCCAGAGGGAATGAAAACTCATTTTAGCCTTAAAGATTAAATAAAGTTCAACAAGTGAATAAATGAAGAATAATTGAGAGTGATAGCAGCAATAGCCCAAGGAATGTAGATACAGGAAGGTAGAAAAGGCTATCTTGTTGGCTATGCTGATGTTCAGGAGACTAGCTACAAAAGCAAGAAATTTCACTCAGAGATCTCTTGACAGATTAAAACCTGAAGAAATAGCATGCAAGTATAAACTCAGCAATTCTAGTCTTTGAATATTGATTGAATTAATAAATCAACATGTATATATATATATATATATTCATATCACGTGATAAGCAGAATAGTGACCAACAGTATCTACATAGGAACGCCTAGAACGTTTTCTGACTGAAATCACACCCTAGATGTGATTAATAATCTTGAGCCAGTGGGTACCAATTTGGGTTACCCAGTTGAGTCTAATGTAATTGCAGAGCTCCTTATGAATGAAAAAAGAATCTAAGAAATACAATATTGGAGTGAAGCAGCAGAAAATAGACTTCCAAGGCTGCTGCCTTAAAAGATGGAAGATGGATCCAGCATCCATGGAATTCAGAAGGCCCACAGGAGCAGAGAAGCTACCCCAGGAGACTCTGGGAGCCATTTCAGATCTCTGGGACCTCGAAATAACAAACCTGGTTCTTTTATGACTCTAAACATCTGAAAGTGTGTTTCAGCTGTAGTGGAAAATAAGTATAATCTAGTAGGCGCAAGCTGTAGAGGAAAATGAATCATGACGATGAGAACAGTGAGAATAATTGACAGATACTTGCAATGCTTTTTGCAAGCAACTAAAGAAGTCTTCAAGCAGCCACATGTTGGACCAACTTAGTTTTTTCCCAGTTTGTCTTACATATTATGCCTCCCAGAACGGCTCTAATTGTTACATTTGAAAGTCAAGGTTCTTGGAATTCTCCTGACCGTAGGACTAACAAACAAAACAAAACCAAGACTGAACATCTCGTGTGGATGTTTTCTTCTTTGGTTGATGGAAAGTCTGCCGGAGCCTACTGTCATTCTGCAGTCACCACAGCAAGTAGAAATGAAGTATGAAATGACATTGAGAATCAAACCAGCTGTGTTCACCCCGGCAGGAAGGGGAAGAAATTGAACCATTCTTTGGTGTGAATCCAAATATAAACACTGCCTTGGGAAGGCAGTTGTCGCCTGCTATTAAAACAGGCACACTGAAGTAAACACATTCTGACACAAGATAGCATATGCCGTGCAAACACTACCTGTTTTACAAGGGAACTCAAAGTCTGATTCTAATGACTAGACAAAGATTACATTAATTCATGATGCAAGTGACTGAATTTTAAATCCTTCACCTTTCTCACATGTTTAAGAGAAGCAGACGGGAAGGGCTATTGATTGGAAATGAGCGTGGAGCTGATTTTCTGTGGTGAACACTGACAATTCCTTCCCAGGGTTCAGAGGGCCCCAGGGTTGTCTGTGCAGTCCAGAGCGACATTATCTCACCTCAGCTCTATCTGGAATGCCTGAATAGATTTTCTTCCATGGGAATTATTTTTGATCTAGGGACACACAGTCTGAGTTGAGCTTATTTCACTAACCTCTGGTCACTAGTTAATTTGATATGTCTACTCCACTGTACTATGTTTTTTTGGATAATTGGTAAAACAACTTTTCTTGGTACATCTGTGAGGGTCTTGGAAAAGACACTGTCATTTTTATTAATTATTTTTTTCCATTTATATTGCATCAAGACTGCAGTTTCCTCTCCCTCCTCTCCTCCTGTTCCCTCTCCTACCTCTCCTCTGACTTCCCCCACCCATTCCTCTTTTGGCATTTTAATCAGTGGTTGAATTTGATGGTTCATATTGATTATCAAGCTAATGAGGTCTAGAGTCACTTAGGAGAAAAGGTTTTGGTCATACCTGTGAGCAATTATGTAGATTTAGTTAATGGAGGTAAGAAGACCCACCTTAACTGTGGTTGGGCAACACCTTTCCAAGGGCTAGAATCCTGGAATAAAAAAAAAGGGAAAGGCTTCCTCTCTCTCTCTCTCTCTCTCTCTCTCTCTCTCTCTCTCTCTCTCTCTCTTGATGCAATGTGACAGACAAGCTCCTCCTACCATGACTTTTCCATAATGTGCCACCATAACAAATTGCTCTTTCTTTAAACAATTCTTCTTAGGTATTCTGACATAGCTGGAGAAAAGTGATAGATACAATGGGAGTAATGCAAATCTGTCGTCCTTCAGTGTGGGTAGGCAGCATCCCAGCAGTAGAGGTAAAGGCCAAGGAAGAGCATGTTTGTTCTCTTGACCTCTGGATATGGAGTACCTTGTGCTGTTTTCTCTGAATTGGACCTCTGAGTTCTCTAGTCTCTTGAGTTTGGAATTTGTATTAACTCTCTTTGACCCCAGGTGTCAGGCTATTTGCCTATGACTGACAGTAAGTCTACTATCCCCTTATTACTCTAAAGAACTTCAATTATGCACTATTATTGATTTCTCCAGTTGTTTATATTACCTATGCCCTGTCCTGGGATTCCTTGGTTTCTAGAGTCACAGGAGCCAGGTATCCTAAAAATTCCCTTCTCATGCCTGGCTGCATACTTTATTTGTTGCATTTCTCTAAAGATATTCTTGGACAGCAAGAATAACAAGTGTCAAGGCAAGCCTGTCTAAAATGACAACATGACGGCTCTTTGAAAAAGCATGCATATAGTATCTCTTATAAAGGTTTATGAAATGTCATGTAATGAATTTCCCAGAGGTTTCACCATTGGGCTTGACATGACCTTGAGACCCTAAAAGGAATTTACTATAAATTGTAATCTCCTGTCCTTGTTCCCAGCTGTCATAATTGCTGACTCAGGATCTGTTCTTTTTAAAATGCCTTGTTTCTGGGTTCCTAAGTTGGCAGACTCAAGTATTAAAGATATAACAATAATAATAATAACTTATTTCTATTAAATATATTTTAAATGACTTACTGAAGACATAACAACAACAACAACAATATAAACAGACTCAGCTAAGGAATGAGATACAACAAATGGAAGTTGATGGATAGGAAATAGGATTCATGAGGACAGTGGTAGTCTTATCAGATATGGAAGTTAACCAAATTGGTTGTGCTCTGTAACATCTGGCAGGAGAGAAATCTTGCTTAGGCCTTGGCTGCAACCATCCAGAGTGATCCACTTCTAACTGTATTAGTTAGGGTTGTACTGCAGTGATAAAGTGCCATGGCGAAAAGCAACTTGGAGAAGTTTATTTGGCTTATAGTTGCATATCATGGTATGTTATCAAAGGAAAGCAGGGCAAGAAGCAGGAAGCAGAAACTGAAGGAGTGACTATGGAGAAGGGCTACTTCCTGGCTTACTCCCCGTAAGTTGCTCAGTTTGCTTTCTCATACAGTCTGGGACCACGTACCCAGGGGGTTACACTATTCTCAGTGGACCTGGCCCTCCTACATGAATCATTATTTAAGAAAATTCCTCACAGGCTTGCCGACAGTCATTCTGGTGGAGACATTTTCTCAGCAAAGGTTCCCTCTTCCCAAATGACTCTAGTTTGTGTGAAGTTGACAAAAACAAATAAACAAACACAAACAAACAATAATAGCAATAAAACATAACCAGGACACTGACTGTTAAGATATCTGTGTGACACTAAATTTGAGTAGTTAGGAATATACCTCCAATGTACCAATTACACTGTTCTTTGTGTTCACAAACATGAGTGACATTTGTCATTATTCCCCAGCTCATCACAGTTTTGTCTATTTCCTAAGTGCTCAAAAGTATTACTACAAAAATGAGGAACAGTCAAGAGTTTTCTTCATGCAGACATAGACCTTCCACACTGAGTTCGGTATGCTGGAAAACCTGGTCAGTGACTTCTCCATCCTGAACCCCCAAGTCTGATGCCAGGGGTTCTTGACTCAGCTATACAGAACACATTGTGTAGGCTTGTTTTACCTGGAGCTATTTTACAAACACAGGTGTCAGTTTCAATCTCAACCTAATTAAATCTTCATGCCTAGGTAGATCTCAAGTATAGTATTAGCTAGGTGTTCCTGGATTGCCTCAACTTGCCTAGGTCTTCCTAGGAGAGTTCAGGAAGCAGGCATGCTGGCAGTCCTCTGGGATAAACACCACTTCTTGACTTATTAAGAAGTAATCGTAAATTGAAACAGAGAGTGATCTTTGTCCAACTGTACATCATAGGATAGGCTCAATGTCTCAATTAATCTTGCCCTTATCCTTGGCAATTTACTTACTCTAACACTTAGCAGTAAAAATCTGGACTCTAAACGAAGTATGATACTTCAAATTAGAATGGGCCCTGTCACTGACAAAGGTCATAAGTAGAAAATTGTTTAAGTCAGAATAGTTCCAAACTTTGATATAGATGTGTCAATGAAGCTGATGAACTATAATTATGTAGAGATTACAAGGAGATCCGGGTCAAAACCACACAAGAAGTTTTTGTGATATCTTAATCATTTTTTTTTCTGTAAAACTGAGTTTGTACTGAAATCAAAGATGTAATTAAAATTAAAGCCTAAATTAAATGGTCCTAGGTAAAAGCCACGGTAGTCCTTATGCATTGATTTGGTTGAAGGACGTGAATAAGCCTGGGCATATCTAATGCTAATCACTCATCAACTAACTATGATTTCTTATTAACATAGACAGCTCTAGAGGCTGAATTTAAAAATAATTCATATTTATTCACTTTAGTTGAAGCTCGATAAATTACTTATCCAAAGGCACTTAATGCTGTGTTAGTCCACCTGTCTGCTGAGAGTTCTTTGGATAAAAGCATACACACTCAAGTACCTGGAATTACAGAATCTCTTTAGCTTTGTGGGAGATTTCCCAGGAACACAGCAAGTTTAGGGTGATGTCTTCATCCTTTCGTATCAGTCTACTGCGAATCTGTTCTCTGGGGAATGATCTGCTCATTGCCAATGTGAGCTTCTCTCTAGTGGTCTGGCTGTTAGTGACACCACAGTAAAACAGAATGATAATAGGATGGTTAAGAAGAACGATGGAAACAAGAGCAGGATGAATCCAGATCTTTTAACACTGCAGCAGTTGGTTGGCATGTGGCTCACAAGACGTGTCAATAATGCACAGGCGGTTTCTGAAAATTCTTGGACATTGCTTTTTTAAATTTCTTAGTATTTCTCATTCATGCTAGCTTTCTCCTCTCTTGATTGACAGGTGTCTACATTCTCTCCCCCAAGAGAATGTCTCATTTGCTCTCAAGATGGAGTCCTCTAAACAGTGCTGTGCGATGTGAGCCTTTACTCATGAAATGTGTCCTCAGAGCCCATTCCTGCTCCTTTCTCTGGGACTATCATGTCTTCTAGAACTTTGACTGTTTCATGACATCTCTATTAGCATTGCCTAGCATTTGAGTCCCCTCACTGTGGTAGGACTAGCATGTGGAAGATGTTAATAGAATCTTTGCTCCATTGTAATGGTCCACAGATGATGAGACTCAAGACCATAATGGCAACCCTCAATCAATGCAGCATCAATCCAAAGGCAAGTTGATTTAGTAAATTAAAATATTCAATTCAGTTGGAATTTTAGAAATATTTTTGTTTTAACGTTTTATTTTTGTTTTAACGTAGGCCATACCTATATTTAAAATGTCACTTGTTTACATTAAACTCATGTTTAATGGTATTTCATTTTTTATCTGGACTCTGTCATACTAATTCATGCTTTCTAAAAAATATTTTCCTTGCGTAGAGTGGAACTTATAATAACTGCCTGTCACCTGGAATGGTATTAGAATCCAGCCTTGTATTTGAGGATGAAACGTGACTGTGAATGATATATTTACTTTCTTTCATACTTTTTCTCAGAAGAGAAATTTGTTTTTGTTGCTTATGAAAGTGTTATAGACAGCAGCTTTGAAAAATGATGAAATTGGTTTTCTGTTCATTTTAGGGTATAGCTATTCTCAAGTCCTCTTAGGCTGTAGAGAAATATTTTTCCACTATCACTAAAACTAAATTATTTCTATAACATCTTCTCTACAGTTTACTCTGAAAGAAAATGCTTTTTAAAAATTAATATAAAAATTACCACTGAAAACAAAGCCGTCATATCTGGCTGCAGCAGGTGGTGCCTGCATTTGACTTTAATATTTAGTTTGTTTTCTGGTGAAAGTCAGAAGTTAGTACTCATTTTTGGCATATGTATTTATTTTAAATTAGAAGTTTAAACAAATGTGCCCATTAATTTTAAATTATTCCACAATGTTATAAAGAAATGAACACTTTCTATATATTATTTATCTGTCTGGTTGTTAATAGAATCTACAGATATTTTTAAAAATAAATATGAATGAAGATTAGGAAAACGTAAGTAAGTAATTTTCCTTTGAACTAATTATTACTGTATCTTCCAAATTTTACTTTTTCTACTGTCAAACCTTATTGTGTTTAATGTTAGGAGAGCCCTGATGAGGTTAAGTTCATGTCATACAAATTATTTCTCACAACTGTGTTAAAATCCACTAAAATTAAAAATATGTTTGCTACTTACAACCATGTTTTCATCGCTTCCCATCACAATAGCACCAAACTCAGACTAGGTAGCTGCTGAATTTAAATGCGATCATCTAAATTGTTGAACCGCTAACATATGTAGATTTGTCCTTTTAATGTGACTAACCAAGAAATGCTTATCCCAAGACACGAAATCCATTGATCAAAGTTAAAGAATTGATGACAGTATCGTGACAAATATATAAGCAATACTTAAGCAATAACAATACCAAAATGTTTTAATACATATAGACTTTCTAGTACTTCATTTTTTTTTTCATTAGAGACTAAAATAGTAGGCTGTCATTATTGTCATTTAATACATGAAATCACAGACTTGGGGTGGCTAATGGCCTGTGCTCAAAGCTATCACATTAGTTAAAGATGGGCACAGTGCACAACAGGTATTCATTAAGCTTTGAAAGCTGGTGTTCTTTCTCATACTTCCGGGGGAAAAAGTAAATGACCAAGTTATGAGGGAAAGGATACAAATAATTGTGTGGCTCACGGAGAAACCAGCTGTTATCCACTGGATGAAGAAATGGAAAGTGTCCTCTGCTATGTAACTTTTAGTTCTGGGTAGAGTCTCTGAGCCACTCGAATTCTAAGAACCCACATTTTCAACATCAGTACACCCTGGCAACAGGTACTAAAGACACCAAACCAAAGATAAATTTTATGGAGTCACCATTTAGAAAATCTTTTTTTGCATTGAAGTCATCAGGTTACTCTCCCCAACATGCCTCTCATTCTCCTCTAAACATTGCAGGATGCAACGCTTGACTCATGAGATGCTCCTGAACACAGCTGTTTGGTTTCTGCTGACTCAGCTGAAACTATACACATCCCAGAACAATGGTTTGCTCTCTAGTGAAGCGAGCCTCTCAGCATGTGCTTTTTTAGGTCGCTGAAGTCCACAAGGTGCCCACCCACATCCCACTTTTAACTTTTCTCACTGTTCCTAGTTGTGTGTGGCAGAGTAGCAGGCAGCTTCCTGTATTTCTACAGGCCCTGTCTCAAGACAGCCGTGAAGGTAACAGTTATTCCCTCTCTGACCACTTTTTCCTGTCAATCATATGCCATGATTTTCGTTTCCTCTCAACCTTACTGAAAGTTAGCACTGTCTTTGTCATATATTAGAGAAGTATGTGAACATTTAAGTGATGCTTTCTCTAAAATATATTTGAAATATGTATTTATTCTATTATTACAAATTTTAATAAATAAATTCATGAATAAAATAGGATGCATCACATATTACTTCATCTAAATCATGTATTAAACATTTTGAACAACGTCAACCATGTCAAACAATGATTACATTGTAAGGCAGTAAAGGCAAGATCTGTCTATATAAAAGGGCTTTCCTTGTCGTTTAGACATGACAGTGCCGTTAGTCAGAGACTCACAGCAGCCGTGGTTACTTGCCCTGAACAAAATCAACTTCCAGCAAAACTAGGAAGGTTCTTCTGGAGCCCTGCCCTACAGCTGCGGAACTAATGGGAACTGATGGATTACTCATGCACCCGTGGACGGCCTTACATCATTATACACATATAGATAACACTAATTGAACTCAGTGGGGAGAGAGAGGGAGGAAGAGAGAGACAGAGAGAGACAGAGATGACACAGAGAGGCATAGAGACAGAGTGAATCACAGAGACAGAGTGAAGGGAAAGTGGTTGTAGGGCCTGGGAAGAATTGTGGAGGGCAGTAGGAGATAGATATGATAAAAGGCACTGTGTACACTTTTGAAATCCTCAAAGAATAAGTAAGGCTATAGTCTTGGAGAATTTATATGAGAAGCAGAAAAGAAGTATCTGCATGAGAGAGGGATCTTTTCTTCAAGAGTCGTGTTTGGAGAGTGTGGCAGTTTGAATGCAATTGTCCCCATAATCTTATTGGGGATGGCACTATTAGGAGGTGTGGCTTTGTTGGAGTGGGTATGGCCATGGAGGAAGTGTGTCACGGTGGATGTGAGCTTTGAGGTTTCATAATGTCAGGGCACTCCCCACAGTGTGACGTCCAGTTGACTTCCTGTTGCCTCTGAGTCAAGATGTATCACTCTCCTATGCCTCCAGCACCACATCTGCCTGCATGCCACCATGCGCCCCACCGTGATGATAATGGAATGGACCTGTGAAACTGTAAGCGAGCCCCCTCAATTAAATGTTTTCCTTATGAGAGTTGCCATGCTCGTGATATCTTTTTCACAACAATAGAAAACCCTAACTAATACAGAAATCAACACAGACCCCAGCTACAGCAGGACCATGGACCTAGCCATGGCCCTTTGCAACAGCTTAGCCCAGAGGTCAGGATGGCCCTAGTGGCAGTGTTGGCCACTTAGATCAGTAAAGCCATGGCAGTAGCATGGCCCCTAGACACCAACATGGTCTCAGATAGCTGACCAGACCCTGAATATCCACGTGGCCCTTGGTGGTAACAGGAGCCCAGGACTTCAACTCAGACAATGACTGGTATAGGGCCACAGACCCAGACATGGCCCTTAGCAGCAAATTGGGCCCAGATAACACCATGGCCCCAGGTGTCAGTGTAGGCCATTCTAATCCAAGACCTCAGGTATCTGTGCTGTCTTTAGTGGTAACATGGCTCTCATACATCAACACAGACCCAGGCTGTAGTAGGACCATGGACCCAGACATAGTCCTCAGAAGCAGCCTGGTCATGGATGTCACCATGTCCTTAATGGAAGTGCAGGCCACTAAGATCAGTATCGTCCCAGTTACAGCATAACCGTCAGGCAGCAACATGAGCCTCAGATGGTGGCCCTGGTCTTGGGCATCTGCATGGCCTTTGGTGATAACAGGAGTCATGGATATCAATGCAGACCCTGGTTGCAGCGGGACCATGGAATCACATGTGGCTCTCAGTTGCAGCTCAGGCATGGCATCATTATGACTCTGGGGCAGCAAATGGCATTCAGATCACTATGGCCTTGGTGATAGAATGGCCCTTGGACATCAACATGGTCTCAGGTAGCCGAACAGACTCTGGGCATCCACACAGTTCTCAGTGGTAATGAGAGCCATGGACATCCAGGAACCACGTGTGTTGAAATCCGAGGGCTATATTGAGCTGACACGTCCCTTCTCTGGCCCTGGGAGAGTTGACCCTGCCCCTTGCTGGATACTGAAGGAGATAAGTTGGCCCCATACTTGGGAGAGATGGTCCTACCTCTTACCACTGGCATGAGAGAGTTGGCCCTGATGGCATGGGCCTGAGGGGATGGTTCCAGGGGCCCAGACTGACCAAATCAGAAACCACCAAGACTACCACCAGCTACCACATCCAGGTCTTTGAATCAGTACATCCCAACATCTACCCTATCTATGACCTGCAAGAGCCTGTGAAGGAACTGGCTCTGTGAAACCATAGCTACAGGATCTCCATGACTGAATATCTGAGAAGAGTCTCAGTGAGGGTCCAGTATTGATGGTATACCAAAAACCAGAGGCCTTGAACCTGGTCAACAGCATACAACACAATGAACATTTTAAAGTTAGGTGAGTGGAGAAAAGAGGATACTACACAACACACTGCAGCACCCAAAGCCACTAAGAAGAATGAAGAGGTGTTGGAGAAGAGGGAAAGAGGGAGGAACAAATGGTCTTTTTGTTTGTTTGCTTTATTTTGTTTTAATTAATTTATTTTAAGTTTCTTTTGGGGGGCACAATGGGGTGAGGGGCAGATATGGAGGGAGTAGGAAATGAGCAGGACTGGAGTACATGTTGTGAAATTCCCAAAGAATCAATAAAAAGTTAAGTAGAAATTTTTTTTAAAAAAAACAGTCATGTTTGTTTAGGAAAAAGAGTCTGATCAGTGACTCTACTGGAAATGCAGCAGCACTGCACCTGCTGTATTGTGACTGAACAATGGGTGTTTGACATGAGTGAGGGGCATGGGTAGAGACTAGGGAGTGCCTGGGCTTACTCAGAATCTTACATCAATATTATGACTCAATTGCATGGTCCTTGAATCTTGTGGGAGAGGGCTAATAATGGACACAGAAGGCTTTGGAAGCTGTAGTTATTTCTCCTAATAATAACTCCATGTCTATGCTGTAGAAAGCTCTTTGTAATGGATAAGAAAAATGTGGTACATTTATACAATGGAGTACTACACAGGAGAAAAAAATAATGACATTTTGAAATTTGCAGGCAAATGGATGGATCTAGAAAACATCATATTGAGTGAGGTAACCCAGACCCAGACAAACAATTATCACATGTACTCACTCATAAGTGGTTTTTAGATGTAAAGCAAAGAAAACCAGCCTACATATCACAATCCCAGAGAACCTAGACACCAATGAGGGCCCTAATGAGGACACATACATGAATCTAATCTACATGGGAAGCAGAAAAAGACAAGATCGCCTGAGTAAATTGGGAGCATGGGGATCATAGGAGAGGGTTGAAGGGGAGGGGAGAGACAGTGAGGGGAGCAGAGAAAAAATGTATAGCTCAATAAAATCAATAAAAAAGGAAGTTTTGTTTATCAGAAACAAAGCTGCTTCCTGAACTCTCTCACACACTGATTCCCACTCCTAGAATACAAGTAACTAAGTTTATGGGGTTTTTTTGTTCCTTTATCGATTGATTTTGTTATTTGAAATCCAATGATTGTATTCTCCTCCCTCCCTCTCCATCTCCTTTCCAACGCTATCAATGCGTCATTCTAATTTCTCCCAGTAATTTTCCCAGGGTCCTGATTTTCGGTTAAGTCCTGTGACTCTTTTCACCTAGCAGGAGTCGTGTAACCATTGGATTAGCAATAGCCACTAAAGTCTGTTGGGGTCATAGGTGGGTCCAGCACAGAAGACAATGTTTCAAATGCTCAGTAGTGCAGCATAGGCAGAAAAATGTTCCATGTGTACTTTTCTTTCACGTTTTAGAAAACACTTGCATCACTGCTGTATTCCTTGAGTTTTGACTGAGATAACCTCTGTTTCTGCACATGATTTCCCTCTTGATTCACACATCTATGTCTTCTCGTAGCTCCAACATAGTAAAACAAATTATTTACTGGACCAGCATTTGATGTTTGCATTATTGTACCATGCAGACATATTCAAAATCAAGACACTAATTCCTAATTTATTTGCATGTTTAAATTGTTTCTGTAGTGTTAACAATTGCGTGTTTTAATTATATTTATTTATATGTATAGATATTTTGTATAACTATTCATATTATATATGTATATACATACATATATGAAAGATATATATATATATACATACACACATACATATGTTACAAATTTAGCAGCCCCTTTTTTATAGTGGTTAGATATTATAAACAAACAAATAAGATAAATATTATTTTCATCTATTTGTAGAGACAAGCCCCTCCTCCCTCCAGATTATCCTGTCCTCTACGTTTGCTTTCTCATGTTTGTTGTGCGAGCATACATGAACACATGTCATTCTGAGAATACTCTTGGCTTGTGTTTTTCCTTGTCATTGTTTATCTCTGTCTGTGGAGTATTGATAGAGGTTTCTGTCCTGCCTGGTCCCAAAGTCGTTCATTTTCAAGGAAACACACAGAAATCTTCATTAATCATAATCTAGTTGGCCTATTAGCTCACGCTTCTTATTAACTCTCACATCCTACATTAACCCATAATTCTTGTCTGTGTCAACAACTGCATACTGAACCTTTCCTATTCCCAGCATTCTCCTGTTCTTGTTGCCCCGTCTATACTTCCTGCCTGGCAGTCCTGCCTATATTTCCTGCTTGGCTATTGGCCAATCAGTGTTTTATTAAAGCAACACAATTGACAAATCTTTACAGGGTACAAGATCATTGTTCCACAGCAGTAGGGTATTCTTTGACCATCTAAAAAAGAGAGATAACCTGAATATTTTTTATCACACCTTCAGATTGTGTTAATCATTTAGATTGGCAGAGGCTTCTAAGTTAGAAATACTTTTTTTCCATTTTGAGACTTCGCTTTCTCACTTTTTGTTCACAATATTGTTAGAAGCCTGATGCCCTTGGATGCAGAATTTTATGAACTTATTGATTTTTCTTCCCTACCTTGCTCAGGTACCTCTCTGGACTTTGAAACTGGTTCTTATTAGTTTATTCTATAAATATCATGGGAAATTAGCCATTGAATAGTCTTTTAAAAATATAGCACATGCACAACATATCCAGAGCTCTTCAACACAGCTCCAAAATTCTAATGTCATTATCTAGGTGGTATTGGGACATTGTTTTTCAACACCCTGCTCTGGAGGGAAGACATATCTTAGCTCCAGCACTTCATTAACCCCTGCCTGCTTCTTGTTTTTATCTCTTGATGAGTTGTGTGTGAGTGTATAGGTTTAAGAACCTGATGGGGGAACCTGTAGCAGAAACTATGGAACAATACTGTCTACTGGCTCGCATTCAGTTACTTTCCTCGTAAAGGCACAGGCCACAGGCATAGTGATGGCCTGACCCACAGGAGGCTGAGCTCTCCTGAATCAAATTGCAGTCAAGAAAACTGCACCCACAGCCATAGTCACAGGCCAATCTGATGACAGCATCACTCGGTTGAGGCCCATTCTTCCCAAATGTGTCAAATTGATAACTAAGATTAGTTATCACAGTAATGCAGTTAAATTGTGAAATGGAACTTATTCTCCAGTCTGAGTTCTAAGAACAGGAAACTGGGTTTAGGATAAGGTAATGAGGGGTGAATAATCTCTTCTACTCAGTTTTGCTGTTTAGGAAGTCCTAAGTATCATGACTGCTGGTTGTGGATATTGCGGAGACAGTGAAGATAGTTTTGGACATATGACATCTTCATAGTGACACAGAAACCTCCCCAATTCCAACCAAGTTTCTCCAGGCTCAGATATTGGCTACTCAGCTGTACGTCTGGTTCCCACATGGCTGCATTTTTCTTCATAGAGTCATGGTTTATTTTCTCTGTGAGTTTGGTGCTTTGGGCATGTTTATTCTAACAATGGTTGGGGAATCTAAGTTACTGATAATTCACTAATAGAAGCGAGTGCCTTGAACCAGTCTGATGACTTGATGAATAATGGTGCCAAACGCAGTAAACTAAGGTCTATGCCTCATTCTGAGGAGAAGAAGCATCCGGAAGGACACGGAAACAGTGTATCACCTCACTGTAATCTCAAATCTGCTTCTTTTATTCTTTCTTCAAAGCTTACCCAAAACTTTACCTGAAAACTTCCTTTTAAATGCTAAGATCGCTCTATGTAATAAAACACATTTGGTTGAAACCATTCACATAAAGTACATACTTGGAGGAAAGATGATGGGGAATAGCTTTTGATTTGTCCTTATAGAGTCACAAAAAAAAAATCAGAAAAACAAACCACTGGGAAATAATTTTCTTTTCTCCTTAACCTCATTATGGCTATGTGGCTTCAGAGACACCAATGAAATTGCCATTGCTGTTTCTCAAATGTTCCATCTGTTCCTGCTGTTCATTCCCCCTACTCGAAGGCTGAATCCTTTGGCTCTCCAATTATTCTCCTTGCCCAACTGTGATGATGGCAGAGGGAGTGGTGGAAGGAAGCAGGTGGAACCAAGAGATGGTGACTGGCTGTCATGAAAATATGTCAGTAGGAAATACAAAGACAGGGAGATGTAAAATTCTAGACAATATTGCCAGTGCTCTGTAATGATTCCAAGCTACATTCGAGTGTCTTGAATTCCAGAGGAGTTTACTTTGCTATGTACACATTTTTTTCTTCTGTATATGCATATATGGGCATCTGCATACATGGATCTTGTTAAACAATAGAATGGAAGGATTTCCTTGTTTCATATCTGTTGCTGTGGTTAAGATACACTAAATAAAAGCAGTGTGAGGTGGAAAAGACTTATTTGGCTGACAGTTCCAATCCCAGTCCATTATTTTTTCTTTTTTTTTTTAAAAAAATCTTTTCTCATTTTGCATGTCAAATTCATTTCAAACTTTCTTTCCTGCTTCCTCAACCTTCTCCCTTCCCAACCCCCAGCCACATCTCAGAGAAGGTAAGGGGAGTCCACAAAGTTTAGCACATTGCTTTGAGGAAGGACCAAGGCCCTCCCCACAATATCTAGGCTATCCCTCCAGAGAGAATAGATTCCAAAAAACCAGAACAAACAGTAGGGATAAATCTGGGACTCACTGCCAGTGGCGCCACAGTTTATCCCAGCCCGTACAACTATCACCCACATTCAGAGGGCCTAGTTTAGTCCTATGCTGGTTCCCTTACTCTCAGGCCAGAGATGGAAGACTTTCATTAATTCAGGTAAACTGCTTAAGGGGGGTGTCCCCATCATGGTCTTGACTTCATTGCTCGTATTCTCAATCTTCCCTCTCTTTGAGTGGACTTTGGGAGTTCAGCACAATGCTCCTCTGTGGTTCTCTGCATCTGCTTCCATCAGTTGCTGGACATAGGTTCTATGATGACTACAGGCCAAAACCAGTTTGGGCACCTTCTCCTCTATTGCCTAGGTTCTTACCTGGGGTCATCCTTGGGGATGCCTGAAAATTTCTCTAGTGCTAGGTTTCTTGCTAGTTGCATAGTGGTTCCCTCAATCAAGATATCTCTTTCCTTGTTCTACATCTCTGTCCTTCCCCTATCTTGACCATCCAGTTTCCTCTAACTCTCTTTCCCTCTCCCCTTTTCTCCTCTTTTCCTCCTCTTCACCTTCTACCTTCCCTTCTCCTCCCACCACTGAGCTTCCAGGTTTTTTTCCTCAGGAAATTTTGTCTATTTCCCATTCCCAGGGGGATCTGTGTGTGTTTCTTTTAGGGTTCTCCTTGTTACTTAGCTTCTCTGGGGTCATGTACTATAGTCTCCTTCTCCTTTGCTTTACAGCTAGTATTTGCCTATGAGTGGGCACATACCATGCTCATCTTTCTGGGTCTGGGTTACCTCACTCAGAATGGTTTCTTCTAGTTCCAACTATCTTCATGAAAACTTCAAGATATCATTTTGTTTTTGTTCTTTTTTTTTTTTTTCTACCTCTGAGTAGTACTCGAATGTGCCACATTTTCTTTATCCATTCTTTGGTTGAGGGGCATCTAGGTTGTTTCAAGATTCTGGCTATTACAAATAAAGCTACTATGAACATAGTTGAACAAATGCTTTTGTAATATGATTGGGCATCTCTTGGGTATATTCACAAGAGTGGTATTGCTGGATCCTGAGGTAGGTTGACTCCCGATATTCTCAGAAACCATCATACTGATTTCTAAAGTGGTTGTACAAGTTTGCATTCCCACTAGCAATGGATGAGTGTTCCCCTTACTCCACATCCTCTCCAGCATAAGCTGCCATTTGTGGTTTTGATCTTAGCTATTCTGACAGGTGTGGCATGGAATCCAGAGTTGTTTTGATTTGCATTTCTCTGATGGCTAAGGATGTTGGACAATTCCTTAAGTATCTTTCAGTCATTTAAAATTCTTATGTTGAGAATTTTCTATTTAGATCTGTACCCCATTTTTAAATTGGATTATTTAATACTTTGATATCTAATTTCTTAAGTATTTTTAGATATTTTGGATATCAGTCTTCTGTTTAATATGGGGTTGGTAAAGATCTTTTCCAATTTTGTAGGCTACCTTTTTGACCTTGAAAGAACGATACTCAACTTCATATGGAAAAACAACAACAACAACAACAAAAAAAAAAAAACCCATAGCCAAAACAATACTATACAATAAAGGAACTTCTGGAGGCATCAGCATCCCTGACATCAAGCTCTATTATAGAGCTACAGTAATGAAAACAGCTTGCTATTGGCATAAAAACAGACTGGTTGACCAACGGCATCAAATCTGAGACCTGGATATTAATCCACACACTTCTGAGCACCCAATTTTTGACAAAAAGCTAACATACAATGAAAAAAAGAAAGCATCTTCAACAAATTGTGCTGATATAACTGGATGTTAGCATGTAGAAGAATGCAAATAGATTCACACCTATCCCCATGCACAAAAAACTCGAGTCCAAATGGATTAAAGACCTCAACATAAATCTGACCACACTGAAGAGAAAGTGGGAAGTAACCCTTAATGCATGAACACAGGAGACCACTTCTTAAATATAACCTCAGTAGCACAGACACTGAGAGCAACAATTAATAAATGGGGCCTCCTAAAATTGAGACGCTCTGTAAGGCAAAGGGCACGGTCAATAAGACAAAAAGGCAGCTTATTTCCTCATTCTTATGGAGCTCAAGACCCTCTGCCTAGAAAATGGTGACACCCACAGTGGGCTGGGCCTTCCCACATGGATTAACTTGATTAAGACACCCATCTACAGTTATGCCCATAAGCCAACTCAGTGATGACAATCCATCACTGAGATTCTCTTTTCAAGTAATTCTAGGTTATGTCAAGTTGCTAATTAAAGCTAACCATCACAGCAACTAACATGAATTGAGTAGTCCTATGTATCAGGAATGATGGAGGCATTTTCACTTCAACACATCAGAAGTTCTAAGTTCATGAGTAGCTAAGAGGGAGAGTCAGAATACAAACCAAAATGTGATTTGGGGACTTTTGATGCTTCTACTACCTGGATTCCATAGGTAATTTCTTAATTGTACTTTTATCCCTAGTACCACCTTTAATCAGTTTCCCCCTGCATATAACACATCTAATAGTGATTCCTACCATATGGGCCAATTATGAGTCTTATGCAATATAATGAATTTGTACTATTTATTATATCAATATGGGATTAGTGAGTAAAACAATTAACCCAGAAATATGATGGAAAAAATTTGAGCAGAATATGGGCAAGCTAAATCATTGTAAGAAGTCACATGAAAATTTTACAGTCAATATAAAATTGATCAGCTCATATAAAGATCCTGTGGAAAGAAAACCCTTTTAATGATTGTAAGAAATTCTAGTATATTCTCAATATACATGTGAATGAATTTGTCACATACTGGATTTATTTATTTATTTATTTATTTTTGGTTTTTCGAGACAGGGTTTCTCTGTGGCTTTGGAGCCTGTCCTGGAACTAGCTCTTGTAGACCAGGCTGGTCTCGAACTCACAGAGATTCACCTGCCTCTGCCTCCCAAGTGCTGGGATTAAACACATACTGGATTTAACAGGAAACATAATCAATGAGAGATAAACCATAGCCATGGCATTATAAACGCAACCCCTCATCCTTTAGTCCATGTTGTATTTGAGACTAGCATTTCTTTGATACACTAGGACATGTCTTATAATCTTATCTAAAATATTTATTGATTATAAACACTCTTAATCCTTTGTGTTTATCTGACATGCACACTTGTCTACCTGGTTCAATTCACTTAGCTTAAATTAGTACATAGATTATGTATAGAATCGATATACTTAACTCTACCCACAGACTTTATTAGCTATAACTATATTAACATACTAAGCCACCTGACATAAAACATTTCTCATTGTTTTAATGTGATTTACTTGTATTTCCATTTTCCACCAATAAACTACTGAAGAGTACACTATGTGTAGAATATTTTAAATCTGGGTCTTGTGCATATATCATGCTGAAAAGTGCCCATTGGATAAATACATGTATGAATGATTGCAGGAACTATAAATAGCATGCCTGCAACTAGATAATTGAACTTAAACTCCTCTTTGAGAATAAAATTATTAAATCAATACAAAACAAGACCATATTAAGAAATGACAAGTGGAAGTATAAGGACATTCTTCAGTCTTAATAAAAAAGGAAAATAAGTTTAACTATGTGCTCTAACACACACATTGCTCTAGGCAACGGTATGTTTATTTATCCACAGCATGCATTTTATTCATCTAGGTTTTACTTATTCATATTATGGCTGTGTGACTCTTGCCTGTATTAAATATGTCAACGTGCTAGTGTCAATTATAAATAGAAGATTACTTAGACTTAATGAAACTTACAAGAAACTTGAAAAGTAATAGTTTTTCCTGCTTTTCCAGGTAAGCATTTTATAAGATTTTTATTTTGTTTTGGTATTGTTCATTTTGTGTTAGTCGTGTTGAGAATTTAATGAATTTTGATTCAGTTTTAAGAAGGGAGAGTCAATCTTCAACAATTTTCAACCTAAAGCCCTTGGTAAGTTGCTGAAGTTCCAGTGGTTGGACTCACAGATGCGTGCACATATAGGCATCCTGAACTGTGCTCAATGCATTTAAACAAGGTTATATCAAGTGGGGAGTGGCATGTGGTGGTAGGACACTATGAAGAGATGGGGGCAGCATTATGAATATGTATAGAATTCTCAAAGAGTAAATTAAAGCCTATTTTTTAAAAAACTGATATTTAAAAACAACATCTTTACTGAAATCCCTTTAGATTTTACAGACTATCTATTATGAAAATCAGTCAGCCATTGCCCTGTCATCTTTTGAACTTTTAATAGATAATACATTTACATATTTGTGGTAGTTTATATTTCACTAGGATTTGTAACTGTGGGTAATTAATATATATATAATAAATAGTAATTAATATATAATGCTAATAACTTTAGAAATCTTTGGGTATCTAGTTGTTAATAATTTATGATTACAGTTTAAATTTAATGTTTAGTTCAAATATAGTTTTGCCCTTGCCTATGCAAACATTATCAAGCAATATAACTTCATTAAGCCTTAGCTTGTGATCAATAAATCACTACACTGAATCAAGAAGAGAGTGCTTACTACTAGATGATACAAGATGCATAATGAAATAAGCTTCATTATAAGCACATCTATTTTTTTTATTGACATTTATTAACACAACTGTTTTCATGTGACATGAGGGTAACAGAGGAGAGATAAACACAACTTTTTTTTTTTTTTTTTTACTATATTGCCATTTGATGAGAAATACAAAAAAGGGAAAGTTGCCTGGAATTATACCTTACCTTTGGTAGCAAATGTTCTGTTTTATGGTATAGATTAAGCACTCTTGTTCATCACTTTTCTTCTAGCACAAGGAAAACATCACGTGTGACACATGAAGCTTCACTTTTGTCCAACACTACTCTGCCAGTGGCACACCCACAGAGCATATGCCCAAGAGAACAGCCTCTTCTACATTCTGTACCTAATTCCTCCTTCTAGGGAAATCCTCTTACTTCTAGTGCTGATGTGTGCAAAGAAACATGCTGTTGTCCATCAGTTATCATTTAACAGGCTAGCAGAGGAGGGGGCACTCATATCTAGTCCCATTTGATTTTGCATTGATAAAGTAGGAAGATGACCCTCTCTTTTATATGTTTTAGGTCACTTAGTAAATTTCACAAAACAACACCAGGTATACAGATTCACTGAGAGCCCAAGCTTTAAGTATATGTCATTAAGGCATATTTGGAGAAAAAAAGAAATGGTAGTTGTCAATCATAAGCAAGATTCCCTTTTATAAAGCTAGCTTACTCACCAATAAATCTTACGGATCATCACTTTTAGCCTCCTCGCCCCCATCACCCGACCTCCTTATGGTTTGTAAAAAAAACAGTGAAAATCTTTATCCTGTAGGGCCTCTGGAATCTCCCATTTTCTGTCTAGAGTACTCTTCCCTCAGTATCTCTGGGAGCACTAAGGCTCTTCCATCAATGCTTAGTACAAATTTTCATGAACTCCTAAATTCAAAATACAAGACTCACCAAAATCTAGAAATCTTACTGTACCTCTAGTAATTAGGTTAATGGGCTTTGGAACTTTATTATATTGCACCTTCCCTTCTGTTTTTTTTGGGGGGGGGGCAAATGCATATATCAGTTGACATATGAATACACTTATATATCTATACTGTACATATACATAAATGAACACAAATATGATATAAATTTGCACTATTCACAGCATACTGCCTTTAAATAAGTTCTATCTTCTTTTCCTCGTACCTGAAGTCATTACGAAGAGAGTTGTAAAATTGCCTTATATGTTGTCTTCTCTTTTTCTTGTAATTAGAGTGACTTTTTTTCTTTATTTTATTCTTTTTTAATTAAAATTTCTGTCTCCTCCCCGTTTCCCATTTCCCTCCCCCTCCTCCCACACATTGCCCCCTCCCCCACTCCCCTCCCCCTCTCCCCACTTCTCTCCCCCTTCCCCCCATTCTATTCACCCTCCCTCTCCATACTGAAGAGCAGTCCAAATTCCCTGCCCTGCGGGAAGTCCATGGTCCTCCCACTTCTATCTAGGTCCAGGAAGGTGAGCGTCCAAACAGGCTAGGCTCCCACAAAGCCAGTTCATGTATTAGGATCGAAACCTAGTGCCATTGTCCTTGGCTTCTCATCAGCCTTCATTGTCCGCCATGTTCAGAGAGTCCGGTTTCATCCCATGCTTATTCAGTCCCAGTCCAGCTAGCCTTGGTGAGCTCCGAATAGATCAGTTCCACTCTCACAGTGGGTGGGTGCACCCCTCATGGTCCTGACTTCCTTGCTCATGTTCTCCTCCTTCTGCTCCTCATTTGGACCTTAAGAGCTCAGTCCGTTGCTCCAAATTGTGTTTCTGTCTCTATCTCGATCCATCGCCAGATGAAAGTTCTAAGGTGATATGCAAGATATTCATCAGTATGGCTATAGGATAGGGTCATTTCAGGTTCCCTTTCCTCAGTTGCCCAAGGTACTAGCTGGGGACATCTTCCTGGACACCTGCGAGCCCCTCTAGAGTCAAGTCTCTTGCCAACTCTAAGATGACTCCCTTAATTAGGATATATATTTCTCTGCTTCCGTATCCACCCTTCCTATATCTTTTGTCAGAGTATATTGTTTCTAAGTAACATATAAATTGCATTTTTGTAACAGATTTTATTTTTCAAATGTATATCTTCAATAACTTAAAATGAAATCAATTGTAAGCAAAATTTGTGGGTTCTAGTACTAAACATGATACATATCTTTTTTCTTTAATGTGGGGAAAAATTTCAAGGGGACATGTTCTTTTCAGCTGGTCATTAGTGTAGCTCATAGAGTTCACAGCTGGGTAGAACCGAGGGTACTTTTCTCTTCTGGTAGCTCTTTCCAGACTGTGAAAGCCAGATAGTGGGACAGAACTCCCAGGTCAGTGCCAGGTTTATAGCTCCATGTTCTATGACTCACGCAGGTGATGTCTTCAGCAGCAGCAAACTCCATATATAACTAAATCGAAATGTCCAGGACAAACCAGAGAAGATAATGGGTAGAGGTGTTTGCGGCTGTGCTTTTCTTCTTCTTACACATAGCTGAAAGTGACTATAGCAGGTTTATTATTAGATTAGGAATAATGTGTCCATAAAATATAATAGCATCATTGTAGAGAAACTGTATTCATCATTTTTTGATTTTCAGCTTGGTCATGTGATTGATGCCTTTGATATTGGATTGTGAGTGGACATGGCATGTGCTGAGGCTTTTACATGGTTGCTAGCTCTCTTAATGTTCTAGTTTTTGTCATAAGTACAACATACCACATTTATCCTCAGCCCACAAGACATAACAGACACATTGAGCTGTCGCAGATGACCCAAACATAGTTTTGAGTCCAACTAGAACTGGCTAGGTTTCAGATGACATACAGATGTCACAGTGAGAAATTGTGTCTAATACCATTTGGGGGTCATCTGCTAAAGGGGCTGACCGTTACAATGATCCAAAACTGCAATAGCTAAATTGTCCAGCAGAAAGGGCTTATGATTTGTGCTGCGGAAAACTATATGAGTCTCTGTTTCCAGATAGTTTGCTCTGCATCAATAATGCTGCATAGCAACATCATCCATGTGAGAGGTCATTCATTGGGTATCTTCATTTTTTCGGGATTCCTGCTACTTCTTGGGACACAAAGAAGAATGAGACCTTATTATTGGCCTTAGGGAGGTTGTATGTAATTGAAAGAGTTGGACCAATATCACAGCAATGGAAAACAACACAATGAATCATTGCCATATATACTGTAACAAGACACCGTGCTCATTTGACGAACAGCAAAACCTCTTTAAAGCTAATCTGGGACTGTGAGTCCCACAGACAGTTCTGGCCTTAGGTCAACACAAAGCTTAATGAAGCTGTGTTCTTGGAACTCAGATCTCTGGAAGACCCCATTTCTTCCGAACATATCTGAAGCACCAAGACGAAACTTTTTCAAGGCTTCCAAACAAAAGAGATACCATCCATTCTGTGGGTCAAACTTCACATATTTCACTTGTAATATTTACTCTGAGACTTGCTAGCCAGCCAGAGAGCACCTGAAAATTTCACAGCACATTCAGTATTGACAGTTAGAATGGGCAAATAAAGAAAATTAAGTGTCTGAACGTCAAGGTTCCTGAGCACAAGTTTTCATATCGAATTAAATAAAGTAACTTCCCCAAATATTGAAATGTTTCCTTCGTCAAAAAGTAGCAATGCATCATCTCACATATTTAACTTACCTGAAATCGTCAAGGATCTCGAGCTAGGTTTCAAGTAAAAGAACAAATTGCTATTTTCTGTGTGTCTAACAGGTAGCATTTTCTCAAATAGGCAATCTCTGAACATTGCCAAAAACTTCCAATTGCATCTGTCTAGAGAAACACACTGTTTCCAACTGTCCAAGTGGAGGGGAAAGAAATATAGCTTTTCTCTCTTCAGCTACAGTGTAGCTGGCCTGTTTTGTTTTATTATCTCAACTCTATTGACTGTCACACACATCAAAGGACTGAATTAGAGAAATTAAAAACACGATTCACAGTGGAAATGAAGGCGAATCATGACAGATCCAGCAGCATCCTTTTTTCCTGAGCAATGAATGGCCTGGGCCATCTGAGGAGCTCCACACTGTAATTGTCCTGTCCTTTCAGACACGATTGTAACTATAACAGATTTGTCCTCTATCACAACCATCTGTGTTTTGTTCACAAGAAAATCGGTTTGCTTGTTTAGTGGCTAACACATCCTTTGTGAATTCTTTACATTTGCCAGATGATCAAAACAAAAATTACTCTTCTGCAGTTGTTTCTCTTAGAAAACATGGAGAGTAGTTTTAAAAGCTATTTTTAAACATGGTTCATATTGGGAGGTTTTAAAAACTTGCAAACTGTTACATAGTAAGCAAAGAGTAAACTTTCCTTCTGAAATAGGATATTTTCTAGGACAAGGGATGCCTTTGAAATGCCAGCAATGAGACTGGGGCTGAAACTCAGTAATAGAATGCTCACTGGGTATGCCCAACAGCCTGGGCTATTTCCAACACTGTGATAACAATAAAGATGATGGTGATAATGATGCTGGTCTTTGGTGGTAGTGTTGATGATAAATAGTGAAAGGTAAAAAGTTTTAAATCCAGTGTTTGATCTGTCAACATTAGGGTGTACTTGTCCCAGGCTTTACATTGACTGCCAAGAACTTCTCTCTTCAACATATAAAATATAGACTGAAATGTCCTAGTAATGAATGTTTGCTACAATAAACTTCCCAATAATTTGCATCTGTTTTATTTTTTTTTCTGTTAAAATGAAACTCAAATCAGTCGACTACAAAGTCTCAAGGGGCTGTCTGTAAACAAAACATACTTGGGGAAGTGTAAGACACGCGGAAGTCTCCCTTCCCCCCAACTCAGCTCCTTAGACCACATCTGCCTTTGTCCTGCCACTTAATTAAAATTTCATGCCTTTTTTCTGCATCTCACATTTGTCATTTATAAATTACTTACTGAGTATAATTAGAAACTAATTATAAAGCAATTATCTCCCGACCACAGGAAAACACAGAGTTTAAGATTATTGGCACATTGTAGTTTCAAAACACTTTCCCCAACCTTCTTGTGTCTCCTTGTCTCTGTCTCTCATGCATGTGTGCTCTGCTCTCCCTCTCCCCTTCCCTTCTTCTGTCTCTCTTTGTCTCTCTGTCTGTGTCTACTGTCCTATGGAGGTGGCGGACTATTGAAGGTGCTTTAGTTTAGGTCAATTCTTTTTGCCATGCTAATTAGCTTCCAGTGTCCTGGCAGCTTTAGGTCCTTCTCAGGATCATGATTTTGCATAACCATATGTGTCAAACTACAAGTTTCTGCTTTTTCATTTGCTTATTATCATTAATTTTTCTCTCTCTTTATGAGTAAAATCCCCCTCATTATGCATTAGGACAAATGGTATGGGATAATTGTCTATATCCTGTCAATTATGTTTTAAATAAATGCTGATTGGCCAGTAGTCAAGAAGGGAGTATAGACAGGACAACCAAACAGGAAGTAGATGCGGGTCAATGAGAACAGGAGAGGGCTGGAGAGATGGCTCAGCCGTTAAAGGCTAGGCTCACAACCAAAAATATGAGAACAGGAGAATTCTGGGAAGAAGGAAGCCCATTCCTCCCCAGTCCTGTCCCAGTCACAGAAAAAGGAAGATGTGATTGTCCTGCTGAAAAAGGTACCGAGCCATGTGGCTAACATAGATAAGAATAATTAGTTAATATAAGTTATAAGAGTTAATAAGAAGCCTGAGCTAATGACCCAGGCAGTTTATCATTAATATAGACCTCTGTGAAATTTCTTTGGGGCTAAATGGCTGTGGGACCTAGAGGGAGATTAGAAACCCAGACAACAGACAAAAGTCTTCAAAGAGTTGCTATGATGACTGTGAGGAAAAGTTTTTTCTTTAACTATAAGAGACTTAGTAGTTTGATTAATATAAGGTTCTAAAAAGTCAGTGCTAAAATCTGAAAAGTTGGGCTTGATACTTTATAGTGTATTTTTAAAATACACTATTTGAATGCACTAATTGGCAGAAAATGAGCTTTGAAAGAGCTGAATTAATGACACCCAGGAACGTGTCTATTTCAGTTCCCACATCTGTATCTACTTTGCTAGATTTCCTTGACCATCACTGACATAGGGCTTTATCATTTTAAGATGAATGTTTTTTGTATTCACATTAAACATGATATCTGATGGCATGCAGCTTTTTCAGTGCTTTATCTGCTTTGTAGCTATGTCTATTAATTTTGTTGAGATATTTTCTGTTTTGTGTCATGGTGGTATAGCAGAATCATTTTATTTTGATACCAAATATAAATTAGTCAGTCAAACTGACAAAAAGGGGGTCTTAAACTTTCAAAGTTCACATTGTGTTCTTTTTTAAAAAATATTTATGTATCTATTTATTTATTTATTTATTTATTTATTATGTATACAATATTCTGTCTGTGTGTATGTCTACAGGCCAGAAGAGGGCACCAGACCTCATTACAGATGGTTGTGAGCCACCATGTAGTTGTTGGGAATTGAACTCAGGACCTTTAGAAGAGCAGGCAGTGCTCTTAAGCACTGAGCCATCTCTCCAGCCCCACATTGTATTCTTATGCTTTGATTCTGTCATGGAATTCTCTTGCTTGAAGTGTCCTACAAGAGTCCCAGTAAAATCAGACTGAGTGGAAGCCTTGAGCCCTGCATAAATAGTTGAGCAGTGTCTCTCAAATTCCTTCTTTTCTCATATTCTACAGTCAACTTAGGACCCCCTCTGCTTTGGCTCTAATAACATGGAGTTTGCATTTTAATCTCACCAGGTACTTTCTTCCTGATCAGTGTAAAATCCAACTCAGAATCTCAACTTAAATATTGTGCAGTTAGATCAACCATCCCTGAGCAGAAAGTCTAAGTATCTGCCCACATGCTAAGCTCTTCTAGCTCACGTGTGTCTCTGCACTGTAGGTCTTCATTCATACTACTTTCCTTTTTGACATCTCTCTAAGACCATCCTGCCTTTTCCCTCCAGGACCGGATCTTGTCCATCCTGCTCACATTTCATCCCCATTGTTTTGTTCAATGTGATAAGCTAGTAATATTTAGTAATATTACTAAATGAGGTAACAAGGGCTAGCAGGTTTCTACAAACTAAAATCAAAACTTATTACAGTGATTGGTATTGAGTCTCCATGTCATGGTGCTGACCCTTAGGACATTTCAGCTATGGTTAGCCCACTTTGATGTGACTTGTTTGTTGATGGACTGATGTCCCTCCATACATCCATATATGCCACCGCATCTCTCTACAGAGGTGGTGCTCAACCTGTAGGTCAAGACCCCTTGAACGTCAATCAACCCTTTCACAAAGGTTGTATATCAGATATTTATATTATAATTTATACAGTAGCAAAGTCACCATTATGAAGTAACAGCTAAAATAATTTTATGGATAGAGTCACCACAGCATGAGGAAATGTATTAAGGGGTTGCAGCATCATGACGGTTGAGAACCATTGCTCTCAATTGTTACATTAATGCCAGAACAGAATAATCACTGACAATATTTTGAAATCTTACCAAGACCCACAAGAGAACAATAGCTCAAATACCTGGAGCAGTTAGAAGCTCTTTGGGCTGACTATTTAAGATCTCTTTAACTTATACCTGTATAGTCATTACCCTCATGAGCCAGTGAAGTATTCCAGAAACAATAGTCTGTCTGGTTTGCTGTAGTTGTTGTTGTTGTTTCTTTTAAACATCATGCTCGGAGTCTTCACATCTGGAATTAACTTCTATATTATTTTCATTCATCAAAACTAATTTTTTTCTTTACAGAATGTTTGCCCTAGACAGACAGAAGTTTTTGAGTTGATGGTTACAAGCTTGTGCCAATCAAAGAAGAGGCACTCCGCTGAAATCTGAATTTTAACTCCAAATAAACAATTTATAGGACAGGAATATTTTACGCACTATGCTGGTCACAACTTGCTAACCATTAGATTTATCTGCAGTTTGTATTTACGCAGACATCCTCTGAATGATCAAATAACTTTGACTAAGATCTACTGGTGTTTCATGTTTTGTCCGTGTCTCAGTCACAGCATGGAACTTCCTTATTAAGCACTCATCTTGCTATCTTGCTGCCTTAGGCTCCCAAATGTCAAGAACAAGTTCACCAAAGCCTTAGACCTTGGCCCCAATGGGATGTTTTTTTGTTTTTCAGTTTGATAATGATCTAGGCCCAAAATTTGGAAACATACAAGTTGCTTTTTCCCATTCAAAGCACAATTTTCTTTCCCCCAAATCTCCTGAGACTTCATTAAAGTTACCGGTTTGTCTCATTCATCTAACAAACGACTGTTTAGCTGGCTGTTCAGTCAAAATTCTGAAGTGCTTAAGGATGATGGCCATAGTGGGAGCTGGCATATGCTTTTAAGTAGTGTAAAGTACCCAGCAAACCTAGGAGGGACATAAACTGTGGCCACAGCAGGGAGTCATCTCCTTTTATGTACCTCTGGAAGTGCAGTTTTCATTTAGTGGGCAGAACTTTTTATGCACTGGGGAAACACCATTCTTGTTTGTTATGCTTAGTTTTAGAATATGCTCCGAGTCTTCACAGGTAACTCTCCTTTCCTGGCAACCTTACAGTGTGTAAAGACATTTACGACATTTACATCTAGTAGTGGTAGATGTGTGTTGAGCCCCCACCCTGCCTTCCTAAGTATATAAGATGATGGGCACACTTCTGTTGTATAGGCAGCTTCCTTTCACAGCTATTAAACATTTTAATACCTTCCTGTGAACTAATGCTTCTTAGACCCCCCAAACCATCATTAATATATTATGACTGATGATTCATCCATTGATGAGAAATCTTGTTAGAAATATTTAATAATATCGTTTTTCTTGGGAGAAAGAGTGAGAAAGGAAAGTGAATTAATAGCTCAAAAAATGGCAAGCATCTAAGGTACTCAAATCTTTTTGAGTTTTTTCCCATTTAAAGATTTTTATTTATTTTAGGATTTAAGCTATCAATTACTACATGTGATTTTTGAAAAGGCTAGAACACTGAGCAAATGTTCACTATTTAAAGATTTCAACATTCTAAAAGAGAGTGTATGTGTATATATATATATATATATATATATATATATATATATATATATATATATATAGAGAGAGAGAGAGAGAGAGAGAGAGAGCCTGCATTTATGTGTGTACACCGTGTGCATGTCTGTGGAACTAGAGAAGGTGACGGATCTCCAGCAATTGGAAGTAAAGACTGTTATGTTGTTAGGAACCCAACCTGAGTCCTCTGAAAGAGCAGTTAGTACTCTTAAACCCTAAACCTTCTCTTCAGCCACATGTCAACATTTTTTAAAATTATTTTTAGACTTGCTTATTTTATTTCATGTGTAGGGGTGTTTTGCCTGTATGCATGCCAGTGTGCCATGCTCATGTAGTACCCATGAAGGCGGGAAGGAGGCATAGAGTCTCCTGGAACTAGAATTACAGATGGCTGTAAGCCATAATATGTGTGCTAAGAACTGAACCCAGGTTCTCTGCAAAAGCAGCCAAGTGCTCTTAACCACCGAGCCATCTCTTCAGTAGCCCATGTGCCAACAATTTATAAGGGAAATAATGGGCATGGAGTTCAAACAATTTGTGATTCAGTTTGAATACAGCCTTCCATCATACCGAGCTCTGCTGAGGTAAGAGACACAAGATAGATGGCTCTATCTGCATTCGTTAACAGGCTTTATTTCAATAAAGATTCTTCAATATCAAGAAATTTGTGGCATTTTGTTACATTTTCTACTAAGTCATAAAATAATCTTTATGTAATGGAGAAATTTCATGGGTTTCTGTAATCACCATGTTTAATCTCATAGCAATTCCCCTTGAGTAACAACAGAGTTTCTAGTGACATGTTCATTACACAATCCTTATAAAAAACTTAACAATTCAAATTGATCAGCACATTTTGAAACACAGTACTCTAAATGCAGAAGTTAGTAAAAGATTTTATAAGGTCTAAATAATTCATTCTGTGCATGTACCATCATAAGATGGACTGGCTCCATTCAATGTATCATTCTTTTCAAAATTGTTTTAGCTGTGTTGATTCTCTTGTAGTCTCTTAAATTTTAGAAAAGAAACCTCTAATCTATAGACCTCTTTGCGGATTATTTTAAATTAAGATAGCTCTTTGACAATTTCAGACATGCCTATAGTTCATTCTGGCAACTGTCTCCCACCATTGTCTGTTCTCTCCCTCTCTACTCTATCAAATTCCTTCTGCTCTGCTGGTCTCTTTCCTCAGATCTGTGACTTTGGCTCTGTTATGGGATGGAATTTTGATAGGAATTTTGCTAAGCCTGTAATCATGTAGGAGAAAATACAGTTTTCAAGGTTGAGTATTCCAATCAAGGAGCAAATTACACCTTCTGGTTTAGCTATCTTTCATTTGTTTCATTCAAACTATGTAGTCTTCAAGGCCAAGGAAGTGAGTCAACATGTAAAAGAATTTGTTCTGTGAGTTTGAAGACATGAGTTCAGATCCCTGAGATCCATGTAAAAACTAGACTGGGGGAATATTTGGAACCCCAAAACTCCTGTGGAAAGATAGATGTCGAGGTAGGGAAAATCCCCCAGAACCTCATAGTCCACCTAGACTAGAGTACATAGCATAGCAGACAAGAGATACATTGTCTCCAACAACTGGAAGATGTGTATTGAACCCTAAGGCTGTCCTCTGACATCCACATGCATGCTTCTGCCAGTGCATGCCTACACACACACACACACACACACACACACACACACACACACAGAGAGAGAGAGAGAGAGAGAGAAATATATAATAAATGTTTTTTTAAATTAAAATTGTTATTTTCAGTATACAAACTCTATGTATCTATTTTGTAAGATTTTGTTACAAGTATTTCAGTTTGAATAAAATTATAAATGAAATTGAATTTTAATGTTCATATAATGGATTTGTGTATAATGAATTTTGTGATCTTATATACGTCTCATTTTTCTGCTTCCCTTCTATACCTTTCTCCTCTCTATTGGGATCTTTGAAAAATGTGTTCAGTAGTCTGTACATAGGCAAGGAACCTATTAGTAGAATTGAAGATACAGTCATAAGTGGATCAAACAGAGAAGAGAGAGGTAGAGAAAGGAAGCAGAAAATTTCACACCTGGGTGATGATACTGTTCCCCTAAGCACAGGTATAACTTAATAGCCAATCAGGTTTGAAATATCTGCTGTCAGTGTTTCATCTAATGTTACACTGGATGCTTCATCCAGGATGATAAGGCAAGAAAAAGTAAAGAATATAGATAGCAAATATAAGCAAACTGGAATTCTTTGCTGATAAAATAATTGTTTTGAAAAACCCCAATGAATTTAGGATTGTATAATAAAATGAGTTCACAAGGTTATTAAACGTAAGATCAGCACATAAAATGAGGCATACTTCTATACATTGGAACACTTGAATTATAAATAAATATCCCACCTGAAATATTTCACAAACCATAAAAAGGCAGATCTCTGTGAGTTCGAGACCAGCCTGGTCTATAAGAGCTAGTTCCAGGACAGGCTCCAAAGCCACAGAGAAACCCTGTCTCGAAAAACCAAAAAAAAAAAAACCCAACAACAACAACAAAAAAACTATTCATAGATATAAACTTAATGATATAAACATACAGATGCAAAGAATGTGTACACTCAGTTTACCAAATCTACAAATCCCTGACAGTCTGCAAAGAGTAAAGAAATGGTGATACAGTGCCACACTAGCTGGGAAAACCCTCATCTGAAGAGTTTATATCTATGTATATTTTCTATAGTTTGCATAATATTTCAGGTGGGATATTTATTTCTAATTCAAGTGTCCCACCGTATAGAAATATGTCTCATTTTCTGTGTTGATCTTACATTTATTAATCTTGTGAACTCATTTTATTATACGATCTTAAATTCACTGTATTTTTTCAAGACAATTATTTTAGCGGCAAAGAATACCAGTTTGCTTCCATTTCTATCTATATTCTTTACTTTTTCAGCATTTCAGAAGCCCTTGCACATAAAGTCTAATAATTTATTTCCACAACTCTCCCACATTCCCAAGCCAAGTTCACTGCATTATTCTCTGGAGGAAAGTGACATTCTAACACAAGGAAAATATAGAAAATACCTCGTCACTTATCATCAAAATCAAACATTGAAAAATACCGAGAGAAACTGAACTGGTTTTCCATTAGCGCCATGTATAAGAAGAAAAATCTACTATGCAAGTATTGACAGTGAATACCATGTTCTTTTAAAGGTCTACAAGCTTAAAGTGCTGAGTACATGGAAGTTAAATCTGAGCAGGAAATAATTTTATAATAGATATTTTAATTATAAAATCATTATTAATAAACCTTGTAATATTAACATTTGTAAAATATACTTTTGACTCAATAATGTAAAATTCAACATTACTTAAATATCCTTAAATTGTAATGAGTTTTGTGAATCTGAGGTATATTTTTATTAATTTACTTGCAGAAAAATGAATTTAAAAAGCAAGGGTAAGCTTGTTTTGTCATGGAGATTTTTATTAATGAGCATTTCTGATTAGAATTTGGGTTTTAATGTGATTTTAGCAATAGTAAATTAATATTGCTTTCATGTATATTTTCATATATATATATATAAAACACATGAATTTACACATGTCTCTTGCATAAAGATTGATATGAGGAAGAAGTAAAATTTAACACTGATTTATCTCAGTCACTGTTTCCATGGAAACATGGCAGCTGACAGCAACATAAAATCCAAATCCTTTTGCAATGACATTGGCATAATTTTCCCATTCTTCCCCTGACAAACAAAATAGCTGTGCTCATGCTAAACCCTTCAAAATTAAAGTTTCACAATCCAAACTAATGGTTCATTTAGAACTCATCTACTTTCTAATTCAAGACAAGTTCAATTTTTATTAAAGTTAATTTACTTCAAAATTCTCCCTGAAAGCCCATTAAATCAAACATAATATAATGCATATGAACTATAGTCTGTGAATAAATTCTAAGTTTCTGGCGCTCTGGTACATGGTTCAGCAGAGACTGTTCACTATCAAATTTAAACTTAAGGGTTTAAATGGTAAGCACTTAATAACAGTCCTTAGGGGATGTATAGAGTAGCTCATTTATTTTTAAAGCAAAAATTTATAATGGTTTAAAATAAAATATACAAACTAGACTTAAATGTTAGGTGTGTGTGTGTGTGTGTGTGTGTGTGTGTGTGTGTGTGTGTGAAGTGAACTTCTTCACTAACATAACACTCCAGAGGAAGAAATGCCATGGTAAAGGTGCAGTGCACCTGAAGTCAAAGATGTCAAGCATCTTATACTATGAAGTCATACCCTGATACTTCCCTCACATTAAAAACCTAACCTCCTACCCTGCATCAATAGATTCACTATTGAAAAGACTGAGTTTGTATAGTGAATCTATTGATGCAGGGTAGGAGGTTAGGTTTTTAATGTGAGAGAAATATCAGGGTATCAATAGATTCACTATTGAAAAGACTGAGTTTGTATGCTATGACAGAAACTTTTTTAAAAAAAGTCTTACAAGCCAGGTGGTGGTGGCACATGCCTTTAATCCCAGCACTCAGGAGGCAGAGGCAGGCGGATCTCTGTGAGTTCGAGGCCAGCCTGGTCTACGAGAGCTAGTTCCAGGACAGGCTCCAAAACTACAGAGAAACCCTGTCTCAAAAAATCCAAAAAAAAAAAAAAAAAAAAAAAAGTCTTACTAATGGAATGAACTAGACAGATAGACACAATTCTATGGAACTAACATCTTGAAAACAAAACAAGTAAAGAAAGCAATGGGTTCCCTGCCACACAGCTCACTGAATATAGGGAGATGGAGCTGGGGTGGGAATGGAGCCTTCTTTCCTAAGTTCTAGTCTCCTTGGCCTGAGAAAGTACTCTGCAGGCTACAATAATAAAAACCTGGACACCAATCCAGCCACAAAACCCTGCATCTATACTCTGTCCTGCCTGCAAGTTGTGCTGGGGCAATGGTGGTACGGAACTCGTGGGAGTGGCCAGCCAATGTTTGGTTCAACTTTAAAGCCAGGCCATGAGAGGGATCCCATGTTTTACATCGCCTACATGTTCAGAACCATAGACTGGGTAGCCCAGAGACCTAGAGTATAACCAAACACAGCTGAAAAAAAAAATCAATGAAATGATCCCTAATGATATTCTGCTACAGTCATAGATTGGTGCCCAGTCCAATGGTCATCAAAGAGGCATCTTCCAGAAGCAAATGTGGGCTGGTGCAGAGATCCATAACCAGACATCATGTATAGAGGGAGTGAAAAGTTAGATGACCTTGAAGAACTCTACTTAGAACCCCAGTAAAGTGTCACAGGTACTTTCAAGAGTGTCTTTGGTTAATATTTATCAACTTTAGTTGGTTCCACTTAGAAGCTGAGATATTTCAAGTTCAATCTTACAAGCAAAACTTACACAATATTTAAAGGAAGAGATTAGATCTCTGTGAATACATGCATCATAAAATTCAAATTATCTTATCATCTCCAAATCCTTTTCAAACTCAGTACAACTGCAATATACCTATCCATCAGATGTGACACATTTATAGTCAACTACAGACTTTATGCTGAAAATATAATGTGAATCCGTTGGCTGTGTATGAGGACATACTACTGAACCACTTTAAATACCTAATAAAAATACGTTTTCTTAAGACCAGTACAGAGTTACTAATACCTGGACTCTCTTACTTCACCAAATAGACTTGAGCCCTGCTCAGCTACTGTGAAGCTATTGTCATTTCTAGTTTACGCCCTCATTTAACAATGTTTTATCTCATCTTAAAAGTTTTAATGCATTTAATGGTATATATTTTCAACAAAGTGATTTTACATATTGGGTACACTTGGTGATTCTTGTGGTGGTCACACCATTCCTTGTTTCTGCAGTGCTAGGAAAACCTAAATACTAACATAAGTCCTTCAGTGGGACTTTGTCCTGAGACCTACCTTCTTGTTTGGTTTCCATCTTGTTCAATTCTTTTCTCCAACTTTTATGCACAGAAAGCTGCAAAGTCCTAGTCAGAACTGTGAAAACGACCTCCAGAAGGAAGAGCCATGAACAAATACCCGCTCATGATAAACCAATCAGGTAATGGATAGCATGGGAGCAAGTCATTGGCACAAACACACAGATCACACTTTGAGTAATCCACATTATGGAGCAATGGACCATACCTAATCGCCAGCAGCTTATTGCCTCAAAGGAGATAGTCTTTATATGAGACCAGTTAAGAAGATAGAACTTCGTGAGAACACCAATTAAAGTCAAGAGGTCATTCAAAGCTGAGAATGGGGACATCCAGAAAAGGCTTATTGAATTTAGCCTCTTCCAAAGTTCTGCCTGTTACCCTTATTACACTTTCAACTTACTACTTCACAGTCTTGCCTTAGTTTGCCCAACATATGGATTAAAATCTAAAATAGCAGTTTATTTTCTGCTGCTTCTATGTTAGAAAGTCTCAGTAGGTGTTGGAATCTGCATTTGCATTTTCTTCACCAACAATTTGAGATTAGTTTTCCACACTTCTTTGCTGGCAAACAAATGTGCTGTGATACAATATCCCTGATTATTAATGCCCTCTGTATTCCAAGTTGGCACGTCTGAAGGTTGTTTTCTTTTTCACTTGTCTCAGACATATGTGGAAGGGCCTGATTGACTACGGACGATAGATAGCAAATGAACTTACATCCCCATCTGTTTATCGTGAAAAATAGCCAAGCACTTGAGATGTGCATTCTGTCAAGGCCCAGCAGCTCCACAATCATCAGGCCCTGTTTCTGAGAATGAGTTCCCATGAAATAGACAGATTCTGAGAGAATTGGGGGTTGCCCTCAGATGACGTGCGTGAGAGCTGAGAGCTGATATGTGTTGGTACTGAAAGGAGGGTGTTAAACAGCTCTCTGAAGAACTGTGGAAATGGGACAGGACTTCAGTGTTGTCCAAAATCATGAAAACGTGCTTGGGCCTTCGTACCTCCATTCTTTAGAGAATCTGATCAAGAACTCCTCATGGTAAAGGCAATTTTTGAGACACAAAACTACTGTCAGCCATGATATTTCCAGATATGGATATGAGAAGGGACTGTGTATGGAAACCCCAAAGAAGAGATCTAAATTTCCACACAGACCTCCAAAAACATTAATTCCGTGTGTGCACGTAGTCTCTGCCCACTGTGTGCACCAGTCACATGAGACTCAATAACCACAGCAGAAGGTATGAAGCCACACAACTGGTTTCAAGGCTCAGAGCAATTCTTCAAATGAACTTATGTATGTCAGTTATAGGAGAAAAACATAGAGGATATGAAATTGAAACACTCGAATTCTTTCTGAATGATGGTGTTTGAAGTTTTATGTTTGTTTTACTTTAAGTACTCTAAACACAACTCTGATGAATAAAACAAATATTAAATCAAAACGAATCAGTCATACTTATTCCTGTACTGATGAGTCTATGACTAGTGGATTCTGACTCTATGGGAGGGAGCATGGTATGATAGTCTATCATTCAGCATCTTGCCAGCTGATGGGAGTAGCAAGACTGTAAGACCCAATTCCAGTGTCACCCGACAATATGCAGAGTGTCCTTAGATACAGGAGGAAATAAATTTGAAGTTAGTACTTAGTGTCACTTCTGTCTCTACCTCTCAATTCTTTGGACATCACTGGACTGAACACGCAGTGCTATAAGATTGGAGTTATTTGAAGGCATATATGTATCCTGGAAAAACTGATGCTGTGTATTCACAGGGTGTAATATCTAAGTGGTTTATCAATTCTCTACCAGCATCCAAACAATCAAGATACCGAGATGCTTTCTTCTGATGACCAGAACTTGAACTTGTAGCATAATTAGCAAAAATCAAGGTTACTGAATCATAACCATTCTGCCTTTCCTATAAAATGTGATTCTTGATGAATTAGATATTCTAGGTCCTTAGATAGCAGTGCTGGCTCAAAATTTATGTCTATGAGGAGTATTTCTGCCTAAAAGATGCTATTGTTCCTGGTAATGATAAAAGCTGCCCTTCCAGCATGGAGTTCTCTACTAAATTATTTCTCTCATTAAGAGACAGGAACTCAAGGATATTCTTTATTAGAGTAAGCGGAATTGAATCGGTAGATGTTGCTATATAAATATTAGCGATTTAGGAGTGTCAAATACAATCTTTTTTTCTACTATCATAGTTGATCTGTATGTACCTACCACGCCTTGACTGAAAAAGAAAAATGATCTGGTTTCTGTTATAGGTTGGCTTAATCATGATCATCTCACTGAAAAAATGATCTGGTTTCTGTTATAGGTTGGCTTAATATATGACCCTCTCCACTTAGTTTTTGATCATCATTCACAGTTGGTATTATTTTGTGTGTAAAAATACATACTACAAAGATTTCCATTTTGCATATATGTGTTATGGGTCATTGAACTTAGAGCTGTGTGCCCTAGAAATATTGGATAGGTGTGATAAAGATAAAGAAAGAGAGCAAAAATGATTAAGCAAATGTAACAACCGAGACTAGTTTAATTTTCCAATATTTTTTCTCAAACTTGAGAATCTAGAATCTCTGGTTATAGACAGAGGATATATAAATCCTTATATAAACCTATCACATAATCAAATAATTTTTGCTCAAGATTTTCATCAAGTAACATTGATTCTCTATCTCTTTTTTCCACATTTATTAAACGAAGATAGAATAGTGACCTACTCCATGGTACTGCTTTGAAAGCCAAGTTTCTTATACAGTTGGCACTTGGATTTATTAAATAATTCTTTAAGGGAGGGAGTATACACATGTACACACACATGCCATATGAAATGCCTTGCTGGCTATTCTAGTTGTTCATTGTTGCATAATAAGTCATAATAAAACTTAATAACCAAAATGAATGCTTATTATTTTCTGCCATGGTTTTGTCCTTGGACTGGGCTAAGGAAGGTGGTTTGAGGGGCAGTCTCCATTTCATGAAGTTTCAATCAGATATTGATGGAGCTGTCATCATCTGAAAGTCTGATAAGGTTGAATTGTTTTGAAAAGTTCACATTGCTAACAGCATCTGCTAGATGTTTTGGGGCACTTAGCTAGATACACAGTTTCTTTAAGGGACTTAATTTCTGAAAGCAGGGCAGATAATTTCCCAAGGTGAGTGTGCTATCAACAAGTATTTCAAGAAGCAGGAAGCTAAAGCTACCAGTCATGCTAGATTAGGTTGTGCAAAAGCCAAATCATGTCACTTTCCTCAATTCTGCCACCTCTAATAGAATGTCAAGGACACCATCTTTGGGATACAACCAGTCACCATAATTATTTAGTAAAATCCGTGTTCATGGAAGTTACTCCACAGTGAACTTACCTTTGCAGAAGGTGTAATATTTATGACATGTGTAACACGTATTCCCAGAAGAAGGAGTTTATAGATAAAGCATAACAATATGTAATCAGAATTATCAGGTAGCAGTTTTCTTCAAGCTTATATAATGATCTTTATCTTAATGAGGACTCTTGTTTTAAATATTCTGATTTTACAAAGTTTCCTGAAACAGACAAAATCTTGAAATGATTATGAGAAAGTCCAGGGAGTCTGTGGCTCAAGAAAATAACTATACCAGCACAGAAGCCTTCAGAGTAAAATAGATTAGATCATTAAAAAAATATATATCACAATTAAGACAGGGTTTTTCTTGAAGAAGTAAATTTGAATTTCAGTTCTGTGTACTCTAAAATACACATTAATCTTTAAGAAACAATCATTACATTTGTCATTGCATTTGGTCAGTAATAAAGGACAGTGTATTTCTTACTTATGAGTTCCATCATTTCACTCAAAAAGCATGGACTAGAACATTGTGTAACAAAACAGCCACATGAACAGAACAGTGTTTGACATCCTCTGTGTACTTAACACTGTTTCTATCTGACAACCACAGAGACGGCAGTTCTATATTTAGAAAGGTTAGAAGGAGTGATGATAGCTGGTATGTGTTTCTCTAGAATTCTAGCTTTAAAGCCTTTAAAACTGGAGACAATTACATTCATGCCTTTCGCCTGAATGAATGAATGTTCCCTGGAAGCTTAAGCCCAACTTTTTGCTGAGCTGCATCTTTTTATTTTTTAAATTTTCAATACTTAGTGTGGTACTCATGAGTGCACTGTAGGTATTAGTAATTAAACAATACTGGTTAATTCAAAAAGGTTTGATGTTATTAACATTCATTATTACCACATTGCACTCCAGAGAATTTTTTTCCCTCCAAAAGGGACAAAATTATGCTCCTGAAAGAGGCAATAAACTCAAATTAATCTGATACATTTTAGTCATAATGAGTTATTTTCTTCTATGTCACTAAATCATTTTAAAAGTTTGCAGTCACTAATTGCCTAATCCCTTCTTCTTCTGTCAGCCCTCTGCATTTTCAAACAGATATCTGACCTTATAGCGGGACAAAAATAGCACTCGTTAAAACCGTGAATGGTATGCCTTCATGCTAATGATGATTTCATAGCTCTCTGATAGCAACTAAATTTCACTTCTTTCTGATTTGAACTAAATAAATATTGGTGTGGCAAACTATATTTTAGTTTGAAATATGAATTAATAACTGCCTTTATCTATATAACAAGATTATTCTCAGCACATGAGACACCAATAATTTTAGCAAAGTCCTATCCTAGAAAAATTTGAAATGGCATTAATAAGGTGAAATTTAATAACAGTATGGTCTTAGCTCTGCCTTCAATTGAGATGGGTCACAAAAGACTGACACAGAGATGCTGTTTATGATCAGCACTGAGCAAAACTAACAATTAATTGCCCCCAGACTTACCAATATCAAAATAATAACAATGTAAACATATTAGAAATAGAAACTTAGACTTTATACAAAGAAAAACATTGTCATTACTTCCTGTGCACTAAGCCACCACACCTCACTTTAATAGTTTTGGAAATGTTGACACAACTAGAACAAAGCACCACAATCATTCAAACAACAAAGACACCAGCAAGAGGCAAATGGAACGAAAAGCAAGGCAGTAGCAGGTCCTTCCTGTGGATGGAAGAGCTGACTGTGTAGGGAAAAGCCACACACCCTTGTCGTTGGATGTCCGTGTCCGTGTGTGTGTGTGTGTGTGTGTGTGTGTGTGTGTGTGAGAGAGAGAGAGAGAGAGAGAGAGAGAGAGAGAGAGAGAGAGTGAGAGAGAGAGAGAGAAAGAGAGCGCAACTGTCCAAATCTGGCTACAATTGATATTATGATGGTTGTTTGTTTCTATAGTATAGTATAGTTAATAGTATATATACATACATATATATATATACCATAAATGTATAGTATATACATATATACACTATACATGTGTAGTATATATAGTTTATAGTATATTTATATAGAAGAGTTATTTTGCCTGCATTCATGGCTATGCATAATATGTATGCACAGAGATAACAGAGAGAGCATCAGATTATCTTGGATTTTACAAACAGTTGTGAGCCACCATATGTGTGCTCAAAACAGAACCTGGTTCCTATGGAAGATCAGCAAGTGCTCTCAACTGCTGAGCCATCTCTCCAGCTACAATACTAAGGTTCCAAAGAGGAAAGAAGTATGTCACAAAACCCCACTTCCACTCTGATTTCCTTACTCAGGCATTCTTTATAATTGATAAAAGGAAAGCAAACAATAAGAAAAAGGACAAAGAAGAGTAATCATAGAACAGATGGGAAATATGGAAAATAGATAAGCACTATTAGAACTGGGAACTGGCTGGATAGTGGTGGCACATGTCTTTAATTCAGACACTCGGGAGACAGAGGCAGGCGAATCTTTCTGAGTCTAAGGCCAGCCTGGTCTACTGAGTGAGTCCCAGCACTGGCTCCATAACCACTGAGAAACCCTGTCTTGAAAAACCAAAAAAGGAAGGAAAGAAAGGAAGGAAGGAAGGAAGGAAGGAAGGAAGGAAGGAAGGAAGGAAGGAAGGAAGGAAGGGGAATTGATCTACATCAGTGTGAAATAATACTGTGTGAGCTATTAAGAAACATTAAAATGACGCAACTCTCACTGTAGATTAAAAAAAATAAAAAGCTGAAACAACCAGACCCTAAGGGTCATTTTAAATCCGGGAATGGTACTACTGTACTCCTATAATCCTAGCTTCCGAGAGTTGGAGGCAGGAGGACTGCAAGTTCAAGGCCCGCCTGGGCTACATCACAAGTTTCTGTCTCTGATAAAATAATGCATAAATACAGACATAAGGGTACAAATAAAAATAAAATGGTAAAGCCTATGTGTGCTTTAACACTGTAGTTTTAAAATGGCAGAATGTGATAACTCATGAATAACAAGGTGAGCCAAGGATACATGGAGATACTCTACCTTATAAAATGTTATTTTCATTCTTGGTCTGAAGCCATGCACCTGAAGTTCCAGCACTCAGGACTCAGGGAGTAGTGAGTTCAAAGCCAGCCTTAGCTACATGGAAAAGACTCACTCTCAAAAGCAGACAAACAAAAGAAAGTGTTATGTCAAATTAGCCTTCAGAAGAGGGTAGAAAATTAAAGATTACAAAAACCTCTAAGTGATAATGAATAAACACTTTCTGAACTCTGTAATTATACTCCACTGGGAGACTGAAAGAAAGTATCACTCTGATAGAGGCACTTAATAAAAGAAGGGGTGAAACATCAGGACACAACTGCAAACCTTCACACACCTACAACACACCTAAATACAATCCCCCACAAGCTGGACTGTCCTATGATCTCAGCGGGGATAAGTTGTGTACTTTCACCTAAACTTACTAGGGTCAAGTTAAAGAGATCAACAATGGAAGGACCCAATGCATGTAGCACTACTTCAAGCTCTACTTGACATATTGTGGAAGGACATTATGAAACCACGAAAAAGCCTACGGACAAAGACATGAAAGTGGGAAATGCTGCAGTTTGAGAAAGTTTATTTGCCAACAGGAGACTAAAAGTCTTCATATTGTGTGTGACAAAATAAATTGCTTCTAAAGTCAAGTTCAGTGCTAAAACTCTAATTTGAAATTAACATTTTATGCATTTCCTTTTTGAATAAATCTTTAAATTTGGATTATTGAAGTCTTGGGGAGTCTGTGTAACATGGATTACATGCAGTTTAACTCTCCTTCAAAAAATAAGGTTAGGGTACATTATTCAAAACTACTGCAGAGATCCAATGAGTTATATATTTGGTAGAGAAAAGATATTGTGGAAGAGTTTTTTAAGCTAATCTATATGACAAATGTTAAAGCTACAAGATAAATTTGCTGACCAACAGTTTCGTTTGTGTCTTCGTTCACATTTTGCTGACTAACAAAATGCCAAAAACTGGCAGTTTAGAAGGTACAGAAATGTGCTTCTTACAGCTCTCAAAGGGAAGCCCTAGGGAAGGTGTCAATGTCTGGTAAGAACCTGCTTCCTGTTCCATACATGGATCCTTCTCTCTGCATCCTTGCAAAGCAGAAGGAGTAAAGTTGTTCTCTGGGACTTCTGTTTTACAAGGACACTTCTATTCTTGAAGACCTTTTCCCCACATCCTAATCCTCTACAAGAGATCCTATCGAGGTTAGGCCTCGGTTTAAGGATTTAATGTGACATTAAATTCATCCCATAGCAGTTGAAAAGACAGCCAGCAAAATTTTCATGGGGATGCTGCGCACAGGAAAATAAAACATGCCACATATTTGAGTACCTCTCTTCAAAGTTATTTGAACAAATACCACCGAATAGGGAGGCTTTCATTAAGTACTTCTGTGAACGATGTTTGTCTAAGTTGTGGGTGGGTATGCTCTTGATTTGAAAAATTATTCAAATAGCATCTGTTCAGAAAAAGGTCATATGTTAGCCTTCCTGTAAGATGGTAGCTGCATAGTGGCAGAAACTTGATTTAATCTGTTAGAAACTCATATTTCTAACAATGTCTCATGCTGAAGGAAGTGCTTAAAATAGCTTGTTGGAAAAAAATATTTAAATTTTCATTTCTTCCTCCACATATCAGTAGAAAGGCAAAGTATGATATACCGATTTCCTGCAAATGCAATGATTATCATGCATTTGGAGGCTTTGGAAATACATTTATTGTTGTCTCATGTTCCAGCAGTTTGGAAGATTTATAGTTACAATATTAACAGAACTGTGCTCCTTCTAGGGCAGAATTCATTTCCTTGCTTGTTTGCAGATAAGCAGGTAACTCATGACCATCTTATTGTCACTATATTCTTAATTTAGTAATGTCTACAACATCTTCCTAGTCATACACATACAAGTTTAGGGAATTCTGTTACACACATGTACAGCAGAAACTCAAATTTGTAACCTACCATACTTGGTGAATTCATCTGACACAGGAGACACAAATAATAGTGCCAAACACAGATCAGCAGGTTGTAAATGTGTCACTCACGAGATACGAATTTAGCATTGCCCTTCAAGAAAGAAATTGTGAACACACACGTCCTCTGCAGCTTTGGAACTGTTAGCTCTTTTGAGAACTATCAGCCAATAACATAACGCCGTAAGTCCTCTCACGCCTGACCATTTCTATCCAATATGAGACTCCACTATTAGGAAGTACTTGGTGCACCTTCCTCTCCTTTCCGAGTTATCAGATCTTCATCATAGTCTGCCTTTCTTCCTTCCCCTTCACACACTTGTCTACACTTTACTCCATCTCAGTATCTTCTTGTGCAACCAGAATAATGCTATTATAACAGCAAAACCCACTGGACAACTGAATTTCATAAGATTTTTGAATAGAAGGTGAAGATTATGAAGCATAGAACAACCTGGCAGAATTTTATAAAGAGGTACATTAGACCTCTATTCATAGAGCGTAGGAGGGAGTTCTTGTGAGAGAGACACAAAAATGAGTTACAGGTCCTCAGTTTGTGTTTTCTTCCTTGCTTCCATTTCAGTTTTCAATTCTTGGACTGTTTCCATTACCTGTTTGATCGTTTTTTCTTGGCTTCCCAGGGTATCATTTCTTCAAACTTTTTGTTATACTTCTCATGCATTTCTTTTTTTTTTTAAATTTATTTATTTATTATGTATGCAATATTCTGTCTGTGTATATGCCTGCTGGCCAGAAGAAGGCACCAGACCTCATTACAGATGGGTGTGAGCCACCATGTGGTTGCTGGGAATTGAACTCAGGACCTTTGGAAGAGCAGGTAATGCTCTTAACCTCTGAGCCATCTCTCCGGCCCCCCTTCTCATCCATTTCTATGAGGGCGTTTTTTACATGTTGTTTAAGGGACTCTATTGCTTTCAAAAAGTCAGTTTTTTCCTCTTCTCCTGTGTTAGGGTGTTCAAGTCCTTGTGTTGTAAGATCATTGGGTTCTGGTGTTTTCATGTTGTTTTTCAGATTGTTGGGTGAATTCTTGCCTTGGCGTCTGCCCATCTCCTCTTATCGATGCTATCTATTGGGTTTGATTTAATTGTAGCGGGGCAATCTGCTCTCATTGCGGGCTTCACTGTTTCTTGCCCGCACTATCCCGCATCCAGTGCCTCCGCCGCCTGGGCCTGCCTGCCGGTGCCTCCGCAGCCCGGACTTGCCTGCCTGCTGGTGCCTCCGCCACCTGGGCCTGCCTGCCGGTCCAAAAATGAGTTACAAAAGCATTATTTTGGAGAACCACTTCTTTCTAGAAAGTCCCATTGGTAAAAGTCATTAACATAGCAACTGCCAAAGTCAAAAACCTTCTAGAAAAGAGCATGGACTAACGCTCAGGTCTAAACTTGTCAGATCTACTATTTGTATTTATTTAGCATATATGAGTAGTGTGTCTGTGTGTGCTGGTTGTATGCATGTTCACAATGTTCAGGTTCACATGTGTGAGCAAAAGCATGTATACGCCCACATGTGGAGGCCAAAGTTTGACATTGGTTATCTTGATTGTCTCCATTCTGTTCATTCAGGCAGACTCGTCTCTGAACCTGCGGTTTTCTGATTCACCTAGTCTAGGTGGTCAGTGCAGTGTTCCCTGGGGAATCTCATCTCTACCTCCTAAATACAGCAAAGCAGGGCAACCAAGCCTGCCTGGTTTTTGTTGTTGTTGTTGTTGATTTTTTGCATGGGTGTCAAGCATTTAAACTTATGTTCTCATGCCTGTTCAGAAAATGCCTTTTCTACCAAGCTACTTCTCCAGTCCTGATCTTTGTATTCATGACAAAACCTCAATGTATTTGTTAATTCAAAAAGGAAGCACAATTTGAACATTTTAGGCAAAAATGAAACACTCTTTCTTCGCTGTTATTGACTTGAGTGCCACAGAGTGTGAATTCCTTTGAATTCCCTTATTTAATCTGAGAATAGACTTCACTACCAGGACACAAGTGAAATATGATTTTGTTCATTTATTTATTTTTTCTTTTTTGTAAAAAAGAAAACAGACTATCTTTTCTTATTTTACATACCAATCCCAGTTTCTACTCCCTTCCCTCCTCCCATTCCCTCCACCTTCCCCACCACCTCACCCCCCTCATTCGCTCCTCAGAGAGGGTAAGGCACATTACTTTGGGGAAGATCCAAGGTCCTCCCTACTAAATCTAGGCTGAGAAAGATATCCGTCCAAAGAGAATAGGTTCCAAAAAAGCCTGTACATACAGTAGGGATAAGTTCTGGAACCACTGCCAGTGGCCCCACAGTCTGCCTCAGCCATAAACTGTCAACCACATTCAGAGGGACTAGTTTGGTCCTATGCTGGTTCCTTCCCTATCCAGCTAGAGTTGTTGAACTCTCATTAGCTCAGGTAAGCTGCTTCAGTAAGTGTATCCATCGTGGTCTTCACATCTTTGCTCATATTCTCATTCCTCCCACTCTTCAACTGGACTTCGGGAGTTCAGTACAGTACTCCGCCGTGGGTCTCTGCCTCTGTTTCTGTCAGTTGCTGGATGAAGGTTCTATGGTGATATTTAAGATATTCATCAATCTGACAACAGGGAAAGACCAGTTCAGGCACAGATTCTTCTATTGCTTATGATCTTAGCTGGAGTCATCCGTGTGAATTCCTGGGAATTTCTCTAGTGCCAGGTTTCTTGCTAACCCCATAATGGCTCCCTCAATTAAAATTTCTCTTTTCTTGCTCCATTCTCCACCATACCTCCATCTCGACTATCCCATTCCCTCAAGACTTAGTCAGTAATACATTTTAAATTGACAAAATATATTTTCAATTGGCATGTTCCTTGCATGCATCTGGTTTCTTGAATATATGTGTGCATAACACACTCTGCCCTCTATTTTCTTTTAATTATTTTATGGTAACTCCAGTTTTTAATATTTTATCAGCAACTCTGAACAAGCTCATACATACTTCTTTTTCCAGTTCTCTATTTTTCTTTCTAGTGGAGAAGGAAAAGAAGACAATGGTGAAAAAGGAAGTCTGGGGAGTTACAGTTTTAACCTTAAAAACAAGCTTGAAATTTGCTCTGTAAATGGATAAATTTGGTCCCAAAATAGTAACACACTTGTGCTGACAGATGGAGGTGTGGAAAGAGGAAAATGTGCCTGGCAACTGCTGCCTGAGGCATTTCCATCTGTCACCAGGTCCCTGCGAGGCCTGTGTGCTCAGAATTACCCTGTCCACTAATGGGCAAAGTTCATTCCACCACTCATTTCTCTAGGAGGTGGCCTAAACTTCTCAAAAGGATCTCTGAGCTAAAGGGAATGGGAACCATAACCAGAGTCTGTATAATGGTACTGAAACATCATAACTTTAAAAACATCATCTTTTTCTCCCTAGATATATATCTAGGACAAAGAAGGGATGATGAAGAGGGGAAGGTAGGACAAAAGAGAGGAAGAAAAAAGAAAAGGAAAAATACTTATTACTCAATTTTTTTCTTAAAAATGTTTATTTCTTACAATAATATACAATAGCAATAAAATAAGCTACTTAAACAATATAAAGATCAAATTCATTGCTCCTATTTTGTAGGCAACACGGTTAGTGTGATCTCAGATTCTGCAGCCTGACCACTTGGGCTGGAACCTACGTCTCCCATCACCAACACACTGGCAACTCAGGTATGTTTCTGAACCTTTTAAGCCTCCATTTCTCATAGTAAATAAGAATTAATAATCATGACTATGTCAACATTGTGATGGGTGTCAAATCACTGAATATGCATGAGGCTCTTGGAGTATTCCCTGTTCAGCTGATGAGCCTCCTACTAGACACTGAGCCAATGGGTATTAATGTGAATTTGCTAAAGCTATCATCTGAACTGACGCAAAGGAAGAATGCAGGATGGATTTCTAGCTTCTTTGAGATCAGTTAGTTTCCCCATAATCAAAGTGAATCATCTGCTCTTAACCTTACCTCTTTGATTTCAGTGTACAGCTTGTCCACAGTGCACAAGAACTTTGTACTCTTAACAGAAGCAGCTTGTGACAAATTAGCATCAAAAGACTGAAATCATTTCTCCTGTCCTTAATTTCATTCTAATATATGAATGTTCATTTCTGGGTTCGGAAGCACAACCTTCCTTCATAGCACCCTATCTTTGATCACTTGTTAAGCCTGTGTGTGTGTGTGTGTGTGTTTAATATTTAAAAAATAAGTAAGATTTATTTTATTTGATTTTACAAACAAAAAACAAAGAAACACCTATGTTTAATGATATCAAACAGAAAAGAAATAAGTTGGTTACTAAGTTTTACACCCAGGAAATTTTAAATTGAATAAGTGGGTGGTAGAAAATAATACCTTGCCACCTACATAGATATCTTTCCTATACCTATAATCAAATAAAGCAGCAACTTGGGAGCTGGACAAAGTCAAGGCATTTATTGCTCCTCTCCTTTTCATTTATGAAGAAGACCTGCTCAAAAGCAAATTACAAATTGTCCACACTGACCCTAATTCCAACTTTAATAAATTGATGGCTATCCAAAGTGGTGACCTTATTTAACAGTTTACATAGTCAGCACTGTGTACCCAAACAGTCACGGTACACTGGCAGGGACCTGCTATGACATATTCATTGAGAGAGAATGGAGAGTGATAAAATGATTGTTTTATTTTTCCAGTTTTTCTTGTCTCTTCAGAGCCTTTGCATTCCTGGGTACTGCTATGTCAGGTAGATGATTTCCCATCTCTATTCGGACCTAGACATCAAGATGGAAAGGATATGTGTGAGAAACAATTGTTCTCTCTTAGGATAAAATCATTGAGAAAATGTAAACAATGACTCCTTTCTCATCTTTCACTTCTTTTATGCCCTCAGTTCCCTTGAGTATTCAATTGATTGAGTATTCAATCAATAGATATCACTTGCATTTGGATCCATGAAACAAGTAACAAATAACATAGCCAGAAGAGCTTAGCCATGTGTTTCGGTATCTTTATTGCTTATTTTCTTTTAAAAAAAAAATATCTGCTGCAGTGAAGTAGGCAGGAAATTTCTATATGTGTGCAGACACTCCAGAATTGTAGGAAGAAGAACACAAAACTCCATGAGCAATGAGCAATGAGGGCAGAAAGGTTAAGGAGCCACTTAGCTGTGAATTTGTTGGTTTTAAAATTCACACATGGCTTAGTGGCAAGGGGAAAACCAAATTAATAAATGGGTAAAGCTCTTTCCAGGTAGACCTGACTTTCTGCCCTCTGTGTTAGTTACTTCTCTATTGCTCTGGTTAAACATGATAATGAAGGACACATAAAGATAGAGTATATTGTGGGGCTTTATGGTTCTAGACTTTAAGAGTTCTTCATGTCAAAAGAGCACAGCAACAGGCAGTAGACAAGGTAGCAGAAGTGGGAATCTGAGCGATCACATCTTCAACAGCAAATGTGAAGCACAGACAGCAAGTAAACTAAAATTAGGGTAAGCTAGGAATTCTTAAAGCCCACCCCCTGTGATGTACTTTCTCTAACAAAGCTCCATCAACTATTCTTCCCACTATTGGCAAACTAATGGGCAAATGTCTTAGCCTATGGGGGATATTCCTCAAGTAAACTACCACACTTGATGATGTTTCCCTTCCCAGGCCTACTTCAAACCCTGAGATCTTACTGATCCCTAATCCAAGTACTTGGGGTCTAAGGCAAAAGCCAGCGTACATCAACTTATGGATTTAGGGGTAAGAATGAAGAGTTTTACCAATCTCATAAAACCATTCTATAACAATTCTGATATTCAGTGGTTTCTCTAATATCTTCTGTTGGCAAGATAGATATAAAAACTAAATGACAATATTACATGTTGGAGAAATACTTCAACAATAACTTGCTATAAGAAGAAGCTGCTTCCCTTCATGCATGAAATGAGTACTGATTTCCATATGTTGTGCTGAAAGAACTTATTCCCTGGTTGATCTGAATTTCACTGAGCAAGCTACACGCTGTCACTTCATCCCCATTAAGAACAAAGGTACACCCTTGTCAAGATGCTGTCTGGGGCCTGTCTAGGCTTGTTGCTTGAGGGCCATTAAGGGATGAGCTTGTCTTTCTCCACCAATGACTCTATTTTCTAGTAAAAAAAAAACTAGTCACCTACTTGTGTGTTGCCTATGTACAATTTTCTGTTTATTTCACAGCACCTATAACCTTCTAAAATAAAAATGAGTATTGATGTCTTCTGATCCATATTCATACGTGAAGTTTAATTGATTTAGTGGAATGTATTGAAACAATTTAGAATAACATTTATTCTAAAGTCTTGGTATTTGAACTACAAAAGCTACATATTTAATTTAATAACTCAAACAATATTTTCCCTTTTAAGTTCCTCAATTAAAAGCTTTTCTGATTTCATGCTATTCCTCTAAAGCCTTGCTCTATGCTTGATTTAGATATAAGACCATATACACAACAAAGGAAAGGCTTGTACTTTCTTTTTACTCCAAAGACTAGAATAGGATTTATACATATGCAGTTTTGTGGGAAAATCAATGAACCTGATGCTGGGATCCTAATGTCTATGTTGTATTTTCTAGACAGACCTGAAGCAATGACTTCCCCAGGTCTGAATGTAGAGCCTTAAATAAAACCTCTAATAGCATTTTCCATCAAAAGAACATTTTTCTCTTTCAAAGGCTGGGAAGACAACTCAGATGATAAAGAACTCATCATACAAATATGAAAATTTGCTTTTTAGGACTGACTTTAAAAGCTGGGATGAGAGATGCTTTTGTAAATCTTAGTGCTAAAACACAGAGATGTGGATCACTGAGGCTCCCTGGCCAGCCGGTCTTAGCTCTTGTCATGTTTAGGTCAATGAGAGGTCCTATCAGGTACATGACTTCTGAGGAATGACACCGGAGTCTAACTTCTAGGCTCCATGTATACAAGTAGACATGTGTGCATGCTCACACACACATGCACACACATACAGACATGCACATGAACTCTTACATGTATACGGACACACGGAATCACACACACTCACACAAAACTAAATTATGGAAAAAGCATATTTGGATAAATAATATAAGTCACCTCCAGGGAAGCTGCCTCAAAGTTGCATCTCCCTAGTGCTTTTCTCATTCCCGTGTTTATCTACCACATGCATTGCCCTCAAATATAAGTTTAAGTCTCACTTTAGCAATCATGAACTGTGGGCACTTGAGTCAATCAAGGTTTTCCTCAAAAGCATGCAAAGAAAATCTTTGCTTCCTAGAATTGTCAAGGCTGAATAGTGATTATTAATTACTTACTGTTTATCATTTGTAAATGCACAGCATAAGTATCATTCTTTTTAATAATTACACAGGCTTCTAGCTTATGTATATAATCAAAAAATCAAATCTGATATGAAATTAGAGGGTACTGACATAGTTCTGAATCTATAGATGAAAAATAAATGGAAATAATATTTTTATAATTTCACAGATAGTGGGCTGTTAGTAATATTTAGAATGCATCTTGTTTAATAAGATCTTGTATTATCCAGTATATTTACTGCTATAAAAATAGCATACTTTTAATTAAGGAAATATTTTACCCATAGTGACATTTTATTTGCATATTAATAAATAAAGCTTGCTTGAATTTCAGAAAAGTAAAACAGCTACACTGGCTAGCCTTACCGACCAGGCAATGGTGACATACACCTTTAATCCCAGTAGCCACAATGCCACACACCTTTAATCCGCGTAGCCATAATGATACATACCTTCAATCTCTGTAGCCATGCTAGTTTGACATAGAAACCAGGCAGTAGTGGTGCTCTCCCTTAATCCCAGAACTATAGGGTATTATAAGATGGGAGGAGAAAGCTGTCGGTTCCAGTTTCATGTTGAGGTTTCCTGGAGGGCAGATCACCATTTTCGGACTGAGGCTAGCTAGCTGCTTTGCTTTTCTAGTCTTCAGGTTGAACCCCAATATCTGACTCTGAGTTTTTATTAATCGTGCTTCATTATCTATTAATATTTTATTCATTATTAATCTTTAGTCAGTGAAAAAAACTACTAGAAGCAACTAGTTTGTTCAAATCCGGGACTTTAGGTTGGTACCCTTATCACTTAGGTGTTGCAAAACACATAAATCTAGGAAATAAAGAAGATGGTAAATTGAAGACTGTATCCATTTAACAACTAGTTTGTGTCAATTTAAGCCTTCATGCTGTGAAATGAACCAATTTGAACAAGGATGGCACTTAAAAGGTTAACAAAGTCCTATAAGATGCACGATTTCTTGTTGCATCATAATCACATGACCAATTACCACACAGAAGTCCTAAGAAAGGGCATGGAAGAGTATGCCCCTTTCTAAATTGGTGATCGAGAGTTCCGGTGATTAAGGAACAAAGAAGGTGTGGGGCTGTGGACACTCAACAGAGAGGCATCTGCCCACCCTTCCTAATAAACTCTCTCTCTCTATTCTCTTGCGGATTTCCTGTTTACACCTTCATGAAACTTTGCCAATGGAAAAGGGCTGGCTGAGGAGTTTGCATCTGCATCTCAAGTAGCAAACCTCACAGCAGCCCCAGTATCTGTTAGAGTTTTTCCACACTCTTCAGAGGAAAGAGCAAGATCATGGCACTCTTCATACCAAGCTCAGAAAGCCATCAGGCATTGAGCCCATTTTAATAAAGCCCAGCCATGGTTTTCCAGGAGAGGGAGCACAAACAAACCTGCATCTGAGGTTTGTCTCAATGCTCGTGACTGGAATGACCATAGGAGCCTCTATTATGACGCCCCATAACGCTGGCTTCTGAGGTCAGACAACAGACAATTGCTCAAAGACTGTCATCTCAAAAAGTTTTATAAACTGTCTTTGTTTCCATGCCCAGGATACTCATATGCATTCTTTTTATTTTTCCCCTGTGGTGTAGTGTGGGTGGACATGTCTGTGGGAGTGGACAGGTGTGTGTGTGTGTGTGTGTGTGTGTGCGTGTGGGGGGGGGTGGACATGCATGTGAGTGTGTAGGATTCATGTACTTTTTGGATTGCCCTCCACTTTATCTTTTGACATGATATTTCTCTTCTCCATGGTTACTGATTAGCTAGCCTGGTGGGCTTCCACTCTTCCTCTTCCCCTTTTTTCCTTCCTCCTCCTATCTCCTTCGTTACTAAATTTCTTTTCAAAGATTTGCCTTTTGGGCAGCGAGGTAACTTCCAGCACGAGCATGTGTAGTCAAGCATTGCAGGAAGGCACGTTGCAGATTTGAGGAACGTCTGAAAAGGCAACTGGAAACACCAGTGAAAACCTGTGCCTATTTCACAATCTCTCTCAGAACTAGCACGGTTGATATTTCTTGCTCAGTAAAGCTTTCTGCTATGCACAGAATCAAGTCCTGAAACAGTCTAAAATCAGGGCTTGATGTGAGGAGGATAAAGGCAGCAATTTTTCATTCCAACACCATTAAGTCACCTTTCCAAAACAGGTGATAGTCAGTAGCTACAGCCATCTGTCTCTTTCTAGCCAAAGACAGATCCTAAATTTAATTGAAAAAGAAAAAAACAAAACCCTATGTGTCATTTCCCTGTGTTTTTGAAAGATTTATTACATAAACAAATAGTTTTTCTGTGGATAAAGCCATAAACATCCAGATTATATAGAAGTTCAAGTCGGATGCCATGACTTTCAAATCAGGAGCCCATGGGGCTATTTTGTATGGAAATATAGGCATATTCTCTCCTTTTCATATTTTCCTATATATGAATTATTCATAAGTAAAAATATGAATTTATTTTTCAGCAGGAGCACAGAGGGAACTGTATCATAAGCCACAGAATTTACATCTTAAAAAATATCCTGGTATCTCAAAGGAGTCATAAGAAAATGATTTTAACATAATTTTTAATCAAACATTTCTATAAGAATGTTTGGACAGTCCACCACTATAACAGATGCCCAGAGGAAACTGGTTCTTCATTCTCAAAAGGGTGCTCAGACAAAATGGTGGGACCACAGGAGAGCTTATCTGTGTGCATGATTGAAAGTAACAGAAAGAAACATCATCTCTAAATACCACCGCTTATCATTAGACCAAATTCTTCTTCCCAAAGTTACTTTTAGAGCTGTGATTCCTGTGGAAATACTATTGGAGATCTTATTTTATAGGATATCCATCCCTTCCCAATGCCTATATGACCTGCATCATCATACCTGCAGCTGTGCCAGGCTATCTCTAGTGTCAGAGTGGCAAAGGAAATTCTCATGCAGTACATCATGCCCATAGTAAGAGATCTTATGAATCTGGCATCAAGGTCACAAGGAAGAAGAGGACAGAAATAAAACCATCACATTTGGTTAAGACTGATGAGGTCGTCCCTGGAGGTTAACACAGATGGTAGATGCACCCCAAAGTAGGGTGAGGAGTACTCAGCATTGGCAAACTCTCTTTTGGTTGTAGGACAAAGGTGCCATTAGTGCTGGAGGGGAAAAGGGCTCTGGAGGGGCAGGGTGCATCACTACTAAAGTTTCTGTGGGATGAAAGGCTTTCTACCTTCTGCACAAGCTGACAGTACAGTATATAGATGGACATAGTATTCCATACAGACTATTCTTACATGTTCTTACATATTGATTAGAGCTATATTCACAAAAAAGTAATCCACAGCATCCAACAAGTCACCCAAGGCAAATTAAATGCATCCCCAGCTCACTTTCCTTTATTGAGACTCATTTCATCAGCCTAAGGCACTATGAAGACTACAACAATGGAGAAGTTTAATTGTAATACTCAGCAATCATAATAGAGTACAATTAAATCATTTTACATTTCAAATACATAAAGACTTAAATTTATTCCATGGGTAGATAACCCATTAAAGGGGTTTTCCTCTAATGGTATGAATAAAAGAAATAGAGGAGGAGGCATATAGATATTAACTGTTTTTTTACTTGTATATTTCTATTGTATGTGTATTTGTACTTTATCTGTGTGTGTTTGTGTACCACATGCATGGAGCACACATGGAGATTAGAAAAGGGCATCAGAACCTATGGGACTAGAGCTAAGATGGTTATGAGCTAGCATGTGAGTGCTAGGAGTCAAACCTAAATCCTCTGGGGAAAATGTCTCATCCTCTTAACCTCTGAGCCATCTCTCCTTCCCATCTTGTTTTTGAATGAGAGATATGCCATCGGTATGGCAACTCAGATAATCAAAGATTAATTATATTCAGGAGAGTATGTGTACTTGTCTGTCCTGAAAATTTATGAAGTTGTGTTTGGAGAGCTAACAACTTAAGAGGGAAGTGATCAAAGTGTGGGGATGAGAGCATTAAGGAAATGACAATAGAACTAAACAGTCAAATCTGGGTGGGTGATCCTATCATGAGGATGTAAGTCAATAAAATCAAAGCTGTAAAACAGTTTACAGTTAGTCGACATTTGCTTGCTAGTTGTCCAAAACACATGCTCAATGTAAATAACTCAGATTAGGAGCAGGTAGTGACATCCCAATAGTCTTCAGTTCCATTCCAGTTCCAGGGATCACCATTCTCACAAGTTGAGTGCACAGTCACTAGCTTCTCACCACATGACCTAAACATACATGTGCATATGCAAAAGCGGACTTTTCTTCATGGTGGAGCAGGTTGGAGCAACAGTTTAGGATTCTGGTAAGGTTGTATCTGTGACTTGCTCTATTTGAAAATATTAGTACTGAATGAAATTGTTAATAATTCTACATGAAATTTATATATGTGTGTAATTTTATACATGGAAATATATTTGATCTCTAGAATTATAAAATAGTTAGGTACTTATAGTTGATATATTAGATAGGTGATAGAAGATACACAGATAGATGATAGATAGAAGATAAATGGATATATGATAGAGAGATAAAGAGTTACAGAGATAATAGATGATTTATAAGTGATAGAATAAGAGATATGTGATAAATGATAGGTAATAGATAAATAGGTTGTTGATGGACAGATTATAGATACATACTTCATAGATGATGAATAGTCATAGGTAAATAGATGGATGAGAGATAAATACATAGATGCAAAAATAAATACTAGGTGATTAATTGATAAATTATGGAAAGATAGATAATATATTATTGATAATAAATTATAGAAATTTATATTACAAAAGACATATGATAAACTGATCGACTAATAAAGGTGAGTTGATGCATACACAGATAATTTGTTCTACTTAATTTTCAATAAACCAAAGAAATTTGCCCTCGACCTTCCTCTTGAATACTCAATTTTTCCCTTAAGTAAGAAAATGCATTTCATAATACTTTCATACATTGCTGAAAGTGTTCTTTCTAATTGGTGAAGTTTTTTAGATATTTATTCAGAAGGAGTGAGCAATGAGAAGTAGGCCTACCAGAATAACATCTGAATTTTCTGTAGTATTGTTATAGGAAATATGACGTTTTTAATAAAATTTAGAGAGCTTCAGTTTCTACAGAATTTGATCAAATATGAATAGCACATTGGGAGAATACATGGAGAGACAATTAAAAGACATTTATAATGAATCACTAAGAGATTTGAGTTGTTTCACTCTTTCTATTTACTGTTGAATGACTTGTGTGGTGGTTTTTAATGAGAATGACTCCATAATCTTATATGTTTGAATATTTGGTCCCCAGTTGGTAGAACTATTTGAGAAAAATTAAGTGGTTTAATTTAAATTAAGAGGTAGGGCACTGGGGGAAGGCTCCGAGATTTCAAAAACCTACACAGTCCATTATTTCTCTAGCTCCTGCTTGAGTTTCAATATACAAGCTCTCCACCACTGCTCCAGTGCTATGCCTGCTAGCCTGCTGCATTGCTCCCCACCATAATGGTCATAGACTCTAACTAACCCCCTGATGATGGAGGAAGGTCATTGGCTAATAAAGAAACTGCCTTGGCCCATTTGATAGGCCAGCCTTTAGGTGAGTGGAGTAAACAGAACGGAATGCTGGGAGGAAGAGGAAGTGAGCTCAGACTCCATGCTCTGCTCTCCAGGGGCAGACGTGATGCAGCCAGCCACCAGGTCAGATATGTTGAATCTTTCCTGGTAAGCACACCTCGTGGTGCTACACAGATTATTAGAGATGGGTTAAGGCAAGATGTGAGAATTAGGCATTAAGAGGCTAGAACTAATGGGCCAAGCAGTATTTAAGAGAATACAGTTTCCATGTAATTATTTCGGGGCATAAGCTAGCCAGGTAGCCGGGAGCCGGGTGGCAGGAAAGCCAGCCCCCCAGCTCCCACTATACCCTGAAGCTATAAGTCCCAAACAAACTCTTTCTTCTATAAGTTGCTTTGCTTATAGTGCTCATCACCCCAATAGAAAGGTAACTAAGACAACTTATTAAAATACAAAAAAGAGAGTGCCATTAAATCAAGGAAAATATACAGATGGTAAGTTTTATGTATTCTGTCTATTCTTCTACCCAAGCCATGAAAAAACAAATATTGGTGTTGTCTGTTACACTGATGGGAATGGAAGGTACCTGTTTTATATTCAAGGGAATAAAATTAAAATCTACCCAATTTTAGAAACTCCTAAGCACTTTCTCATTACATCTGTAACACTTAGCTATGCTCTACTTACTGATATAAAGTTTTCTCTGAGGGTTAATTGTAATGTGTGATCTCTTGGAAAACTGAACTGAATCTTAGAGTATGAAGATAGTCAGTAATGAAAATATCATCCTTTGCGAAATTGTTCTCCAAAATATTCATCACGTCTCAATTACATACCGTAATAATACTATGTGATCTTGGGTTGAAGTGCCTATAAAATGCCTACAACTTTGGCTTAGAAGAAAAACTTTTCAATAAATAATCTTTGGAGGTAGCAAAGTAAAACAAATGAATACCTGACTTCATGAGGCATATGGTTAGACTAATGGGTTCTAGAATTGAATTATCTGGATTCAAATCCTAACTCTTCATTTATATGATTCACAGAATATTGCAGTTTTCCATTATATTTTAAGCTAACCTATCAAAGTTACTTTGACTTAACCAAGTTTTAAAGGATCATATGAAAGTCATGACTCCAATTTAAAAATTAGCTTCCAAGATTTATGGATTTATTTGAAGAAAGACAAATCAAGTAGAGCTTCCAGAGCTAATTTGTAAAAGGTTTATATGACATAAAATCCTGATTTGAAAAACACAATTTACAATCTTCAACAAGTAATTTTTACCAAATGTGATTTTCTTTTCCAGGTGTCTTTGTCTTTAATGGTGGAATTAAAAAGTCATCTACACTATATAAACCAAACCTTTATGTGAAAGCTCCCTTTTCTTTAATGCAGATATGAAATGTGTGATAAGATAAAAGTATTGATTAAAATAATTGCAATGGTGAGTATTCACTAATCTTTTCTTTATTTGTTTGAACAAGCCAATATGACAGGCAGCAATTTTTCTCTTCCAAAATACCTGTGTACAAAGTCTGACTTAATTGTACATCATAATTAAGTTTCTCATTGGGCATATTTTCTGACCAAGTCAGAAATAAAAAGCACAGAGGTAGTAGTTCTTTTGCTTTTATATTAGAAATGTGGCCCCTCATGAATCACTCCATCTTCTAACCCTCAGTTTTCCCCACTCACAAATGGAACTCCTGGGATCCTTCCAAGGTAGGCTGTTCAATAGAATTAAATGAAAGTGGTACCTAGCTGGAGGATGAGGACCAGAGCAGGACTGTCTTAAAGCATATGCCTTGCCTCTGATCCTTTCTCTTTTTGTCTCTCCTTCCTCACTACTATGAACAGCATGTCCTCTGCTGTGTCTGTCCACCATGGTACTTCTTCCTTGACAGCAGCCTTAGAACAACAGAGCAACAAGTCATAAATCGAAACCCCTCAAGCCTCCAGTCATGATTTTTGTTCCTTTAACTTGTTTATATCAGATAAATTCTTCCAGTAAGAAAATGAGTAATACAATATGCTGAGACTAAATCTGCCTTTTCCATCTTCATATTCAATTTTCACTTTATTCACTTACTTGGTATTATCCTTTTACTAATTGACATGTTTGCCCAATGATGTGATATGCTGTGGTAATTTGATGTATGTGGGCAATACGCTGATCAAATTTGGGTTATTAGCACTTTCATTACCTTTAATATTCTCCCTCTGTTTTGAGTTCTTTAACCATTTTCTAGAATCCATTTTTATTTCTACAAAGTGTTTTGAGGGAATCAAAGATGGTTCTGTATGTAAGAGCACTTGAAGGCAAGCAAAAGGACCTGAATTAAAATCACACTCTGGCTTCCATGTTCACAGGTACATACACACACATGTACACTACCAAAGTGTATAAAATCAATCGATAGAATAAATAATAAAGTGTTTTGAGCATAGCTCTATAATCAATCTTTTTCTGTTTGTGTGTATACATGAATTTATGTGCATACATGCCTGCATAAATGCACAGGTGCCAGATTTCAAAGTAATCATCTTCTTTTATTATTCTCCACATTTTATTTCAAGAGAAGGTCTCTCACTGATGTAGATGGTCTTCTGTCTATATGTTAATTTCATTGGTTAATAAAGAAACTGTCTTGGTCTTTGATAGGATAGCAGCTTAGATAAGCAGAGTAGACAGAACAGAATGCTGGGGGGAAGAAGGCAGTGAGACAGACGCTATAGCTCTCCTCTCCAAGATGGACGCAGGTTAAGATCCTTCCTGGTAAGCCACCACCTCAAGGTGCTACACAGATTATTAGAAATGGGTTAATCAAGATGTGAGAATTAGCCAGTAAGAGGCTACAGATAATGGGCCACGCAATGTTTAAAAGAATACAATTTGTGTGTTGTTATTTCCAGGGCTAAGCTAGCCGTGTGGGAGCTGGGTGGCAGGAACGCAGCCCACTGCTCCTTACTACATCTCACTGAACCTGGAACTCATGGATTTATCAAGACATGCCTTCTGCCACCACTTCCCCACAGCTGGGAATAAAGGCATATGCCACAATTGTACAACTATTTATGCAAGTTCCAAGCATTCAGACTGAAGTCTTTATATTAATTTTGCAGACTGTAATTTTACTGAATCTGAAATTAACATTTCTAATAGTGCTTGTAAAATCTGTTTCCCTATATATAAAATTATGTGCTGTGTCAACAGGGATAACCCTTTCCTATGGGGAAGGCATTTTATTTCTTTGCATTGTTGGTCTGGATAAGACTTTTAAGAAATGTTGCACCACATTATCGGAAAGTTTCTTGTAAATTTAAACACCATACAATCAATCTGGTCCACTCCTAGAAAAGAAACTAAAACCATTTTCTCTAAAATCAGAAATGAGACAAAAATGTCTAATCTCCCCTTTCTTATTTAATATAGGACTCAAAGCCTCAGTTACAGCATTTAGAAAAAAATACACAAAAGGGATAGGATAGATAAAAATAGAAAAGGAAGAAGTCAAACTATACCTCTTTGTATGTGATCTGATTGTTTACTTAAGGACCCAATAAAGTCTACTAGAAAACAATTGGGCCTAATCAACATTTACAGTAATCAATCTAAAGAAAAACTCTAGAATTAGGTTATACCCAAAGTGTACTCTCTGAGAAAAGATTAGAAAAGTAATTCAATTTAAAATAAGTTCATAAAACTAAATATTTGGGAATGTATCTATCCAAAGAAATGAAAGGTCTTTGCAATGAAAATTGGAAGATACTGAAAAAGAAAATCACATAAGATACTAGAGAACTTTATGCTTCTGGGTATGTAGTAACAATATTGTGAACATGGCTATACTACCAAAATTAATTATAGATTCAATGCAAAACTTGGCAAAAGCCCAATGTCATAATTACCAGATTTAGAAAAAATAATACAAGAATTCACTTGGAACCAGAAAAGGCCACAAATAGCAAAAGCAATTTTAAGGACTAAGAATACTTCTGGAGGCATTATAGCACCAACATCAAACGATATTACAGAGATATAATATAGGAAAGGCAGCATAGTACAGTCATTAAAGAATAGGCAAAAAGGCCATGTTCTTCTTCATGTGTGGAAGCTAGCTAATAATATACGTCTTTAGGTCAACATGTGTGCACATGGATGCAGTAAAACATGTAGAAAAGAGAATAACAAAGGCTAAATGTTAGGAGATGGGAAAAGATTGAATGCAGGAAATGAATACAAGTTAAGAAAGAACCTGGAAATAATCTAAATGCCCCTCAACTGAAGAACAGATAAGGAAAATGTGGTACATTTACACAATGGAGTAATACAGAGCAGAAAAAAAAATAACGACGTCTTGAATTTTGCAGGCAAATGGATGGATCTAGAAAACATCATTTTGAGTGAGGTAGTAATCCAGACCCAGAAAGACAATTATCACATGTACTCACTCATAAGTGGTTTTTAAACATAAAGAAAAGAAAACCAGCCCACAAATTACAATCCCAGAGAACTTAGACAAAAATGAGGACCCTGAGAGAGACATGCATAGATATAATCTACATGGGAAGTAGAAAAAGACAAGATCTCCTGAATAAATTGGGAGTATGAGAACCTTGAGAGAGGGTTGAAGAGGAGGGGAGAGGCAGGGAAGGGAGAAGAGAAAAATATAGAGCTCAATAAGCATCAAATAAAAATCAATAAATAAAAATAAAGAGGCTATAAAACTGTCTATTTCTAACTCAATCATGGATTTTCAGTGTTAGTTTCTGCATTAAAACATATGTGATAGTGAAAAATAGGAAATTCAGAATGAAGCACTGCCGCTTCCATTGTCAATGTTTACAGTAACGTTATAGAAGTGTATTGGGTTGTATTGTCTTTGGATCTGGTTGATTTTGTTGATTTATTTTATTTGCAATATTTTTATAATGTCTAAAATATTTTATTTAATTAATTAATCAATTGAAATCTTATGGTGTATAAAAAGGGATGGACCTTTCACATTGGAAAAGCCTCTTATTTTGTTTGCCATCTTGGTCTGGATAGGACTTCTGAACACGATCTGGCAGTTTCTTGTAATTTTAAGCACGATGCAGTCTATCATTCCACTAGTGTTATTTCTGCATGAGAATAGAACACATTCCTCTGCAATGACTTATGCACAAATATTTACAATTGCTTTTGTGTAGAAAACAACTTTTGGGGAAAGTTCAGATGCTCATAAATAGGTTGGCAGGTAGAAGGACTGTGGCATTCCCACACTGAGGAAGGAAATTGAGCAAGCAACGGAAGAGCTACTAATCTGGCGGTAACACAACCTCGTCTCAAAATGACTGCATTCAGCAAAAGCCAATCCAGGAAGAGCTCACATAGTGTGATGCCATTTGTTATGGCTTCCCAAATACCATATGCTGAGACTTGGTCACCAGTCTGAGGTACAACTGGGAAGTGATACATCCTTTAGGATTTGGGACATAGCTAAGAGGAGTGGAATCTCTTGAGCTGTACTTTTGTTTGTTGTTCGTTTGTTTTTTAATTATTTTATTTTTTATTAAAAATTTCTGCCTCCTCTCCGCCTCCCTTTTCCCTCCCCTTCCCCCCATTCCCCACCCCCAAACTCCCCTCCCCCTCCTTCTCCAGTCCAAAGAGCAGTCAGGGTTCCCTGCCCTGAGGGAAGTCCAAGGTCCTCCCCACTCCATCCAGGTCTAGGAAGGTGAGTATCTAAACAGGCTAGGCTCCCACAAAGCCGGTACATTCAGTAGGATCAAAACCCAGTGCCATTGTCCTTGGCTTCTCAGCAGTCCTCATTGTCTGCCATGTTCAGAGAGTCCGGTTTTATCCCATGCTTTTTCAGTATCAGTCCAACTGGCCTTGGTGAGCTCCTGTTAGATCAGCCCCACTGTCTCAGTGGGTGGGTGCAACCCTCGTGGTCCTGACTTCCTTGCTCGTGTTCTCCCTCCTTCTGCTCCTCATTTGGACCTTGGGAGCTCAGTCCGGTGCTCCAATGTGGGTCTCTGTCTCTATCTCCATCCATTGCCAGATGAAGGTTCTGTGGTGATATGCAAGATATTCATTAGTATGGCTATAGGATCGGGCCATTTCAGGCTCTCTCTCCTCAGCTGCCCAAGGACCTAGCTGGGGACATCTCTCTGGACCCCTCGGAACCCCTCTAGAGTCAAGACTCTTGCCAACCCTAAAATGGCTCCCTTAATTAAGATATATACTTCCCTGCTCCCATATCCACCCTTCCTTTATCCCAACCATCCCATTCCCCCAAGCTCTCCCCATCCTTCCCTTCTCACTTTTCTCTCCCAGTTTCCCCTTTCCCCCATCCCACCCCACCCCCCAGTTCCCAACTTTTGCCCAGCAATCTTGTCTACTTCCAATATCCAGGAAGATAACTATATGTTTTTCTTTGGGTTCACCTTCTTAGTTTGCTTCTCTAGGATCACAAATTTTAGGCTCAATGTTTTTTTCTTTATGGCTAGAAACCAATTGTGAGTGAGTACATCCCATGTTCATCTTTTTGGGTCTGGGTTACCTCACTCAGGATAGTGTTTTCTATTTCCATCCATTTGCATGCAAAATTCAAGATGTCATTGTTTTTTACTGCTGAGTAGTACTCTAATATGTATATATTCCACACTTTCTTCGTCCATTCTTCCATTGAAGGGCATCTAGTTTGTTTCCAGGTTCTGGATATTACAAATAATGCTGCTATGAACACAGTTGAACAAATACTTTTGTAGTATGATAGGGCATCTCTTGGGTATATTCCCAAGAGTGGTATTGCTGAACTTAATTTATAATTATCCTTTTATCTTGATTTTTCTTAAGTATTTATAATAGTGAAAGAATGCTAACATTTAGTTGTATAAAATTCTAGAGAAAGCAAAGTATTCTTAAATGATTAAAAACATCAGTGGTTATCTGGATATGGTGACTGTGGAAAACTGAGATCAAGGGTAGTTATTAAATAGGTTGGTATGGTAGCACACACCATGCACATACACAAGAAAATAAAGAATAGGGAAGATCTGGGTGGGGTTGCCTGTGGTCCTGGTACTTGTAAAACAGAAGAAATAGGATTGGTACAGGTTCAGGTCAGCCTTAGAAGATACACAGGTCATAAGTTCAAGCACATCCAGGGAAAGATGAGATGCTGAATTAGTAAAATAAACAACAAAAAATAATAAATATTAACAAATAAAAGCAATAAAAAATTCATTGCTATTGACATACTAACCAAGCTACCCAAGAAAATTTGCATTGCAAATAACATGCTTAAGAGTAGAAAATCACAGTTGTGATATTTGTCTTATAGTTTTGTAACTTGATATATAGTAGGATACAAGAGTGTCTCAAGGAGAATCTTTACTTAAGATATGCATATGGTTCTATCAGTTTTTGACACATCTCTGTAAATAATTTTCAAAGTCAGCGATAATCTTGAAACACAATGAGTATCCCATCCCTTGGATCTTCAAAGTGTAAAGAAACTTCAGATATTTCAGACAAAACAGATAAAACAGGACTGAGCCTGTGGGAGCCACGCAGCATGTTTCCATTCAGAAGACCAGTCATGACATGAAGACAATCTTTAACGACAAAGTTTCTGTTAACAGGACTAAAAAGACTATTGTTTAAAAAATTTAATGAAACTGATATCTGTTATTCTAAGGCTGGTTTGAATCCCTATTTCTGCCAAAATCAGTTTTAAAAGGTAAATTCTTCTGAAAATGTTTCTTTAGCTATTGTGAAACCATCACAGGGCATATTAGTCTTGAGTTCCCCTAATACAAAGTGGAAATCTTCCTAAATTTTGGGGATCTCTATGCAAATTTGATATGATTTATCTATCTGGGGACAGAATTAGGCTAAATTCCCATAGACGTGTTTAGTGTAAAGTGATTGTTAGGCTTATAAATCAATCCCATATTCTTCCACTGAGTGTGTTACTAGCTTGTGCACTGCCTGAAGAATGTCAAAGGTCAATTATAAGCATCACTGCTCTCTTCCCCAGGGATCCATAAGCTCTTACTTCACTACCAACACACAGTGGTTCATCTCATTCCATACTAGGAATCTCTCCTTCTCAAACAGGGGTGCAGTGTTGAGATAAAATAACTTTCAGTGCTGGATTTTGTCCATATCAAGGCTTCACATGACCCCCGTCCTCCCAAAGCATCAGGTCTACTCAAACAGAGAGTACTCAGGAAAATATACAGGCTCTGCAAGGGCCCAAGACAATAGGAATCAAAGCATGAACCAGTCGCGCATTTCATACTTGACCACTGTTATTTGGAAGCTCAGATTCTTGATCTTTTATTTCCAGCCTATTTTTAACCAGGACTCAGGTGGTCACATTGCTTATCAAAGGACTAACATCCTTGATAGTTGGATTAGGTTCTTTACAGCCTCCTGTTGCCTCAATCTTCTGGCATCCATAGTTGGATACACTTTAATGGACATATTTGAATATCACAGAAGACACTAAGTAGTTTGAGTTCAAAGAAAAGCAATTCAATTGAAAATCTGAGATGCCAGAATGTAGAAAGATCCATTGTTTTGAATGAACTTAGTTTTGAATGAACTGAAAAGGAAGCAGTATTTTTCCTACAGCATTGTCAAGTATACTCCAGGTAATTGTAAAATGGTCATAAAACAGAGCTAGGGATATGAGCAGTCTTGAGGATAAATATCTCATGAATAACTGTGCAATAAAGGAGAGAAAAGTGAAGCAGCATAGAATGTACTGAAAGAATGTCTTTACCTGGCTTAAGCCCAAAGTGGTAATGCCTGGACTGAGACTCATAATTTCCCATTTCCTCGAATATTCTGAAGCATCATTTTGATTTTCATCTTTTATTTGTAGTTATTAGATTTTACTTTACTTGTAACTAGACTTGTGTTGCAGATATGTGCATAGGAGCAGGTGCCCAGGAGTGCTAGAGGAAATTATCAGATCCCTTGGAGCTAGAGTTACAGACAGTTGTGAACCACCTGGCCTTGATGCTAAGAACCAACATCCTCTGCAAGAGAAGCACACACTCTTATCATTGAGCATCCCTCCAGCCCCTCATGGTCATTTTTTATTAAATAAAAGTATATGTCCATACTCAACCACCAGTGTGAACAAAAGATTAAGCAGTAGACCAGAATATGCTTTAGTATGTGGTAATTTTGCCACAGAAGGCCATGTTACCTAAACTTTCTACTTTACCCTTTTGGGTTGTAGTTTTCATAGTGGCAAAATATGGCATAGCAGTAGTTCTTTCTTGTTTTGTTTGGTTCACTGAGTCAAATGAATGCTAACAATGGGCACATGAGTATGGAAACATTCACTGGGGCGAGGGCCCTCTACCTGTCACTGACCAAAGAATGACTCTCCTTACCCAGAAGCCATCAACTGCTAGTGGCTCCTTAGCTAGGAGCAGGGCTTTGGTAACCCTTAGTTCATGAATGCTGAAGTGTTTAGCTGACTTGATCTTGTGTGGGAAACCATATCCGCTGTGGGTTCCAGTGTGCAGCAGCCATGTCCTGTCCAGAGTATAGCACACCACAGCACCCTTTCCATGCTAAAGTTCTTGACTTCTCTCTGCCTTCTTCATATTCCTTGTCGTTCCCCGAGTCTTGGGGGGAGGGGAGTGAAAGTGGGTGATAGTGATATCTAATGTATGGTCAAGAAGTCATAGTTGTTTACTCTTAATACTTTAAGCAGTATGAGTCTGTGTACCAATCACAATGCACTTTAAGTCCTTTTCTGACCAAGATTGAAAGCAGCACAAAGGGGCAGTTATAGTTTAGACTCAATGTGATGGCCTGAGGAGAGTAACATAAAAACAGGGACAGACAACCCCAGTGCTTGGCCGCTGTAGCTCCCCATGTCCCTATGTCTCATCTGCTTTCCCTACCTGTGTGCAGCCTCCCAGAAACGTAGTAGAGGAAGATGTTCATCGTGGTAATTTTTACTTATGGTGCAATCTATTTTTCTCAACTACGTTGCAGAGTGGAAGCTTAGGTAAAGTTTTTGCCCCTTCCATAAAAATCCTAATTAGTTTCCATGTGAAAAAGACAGAGAAACAAAACTGTATCCTTTATTTACTTCACAAGACTCTGCAAAGTGGGCCATTGTACATGCATTACTTCAACTGGACTACCGCTTCTAGCAACACATCTACCATTTGGGTTGCATCATTTAAGAAGTCCTGAGAGCCATTTTGGACTATTTATGCAATCCAGTGCATAAAAATACATTAACTGTTTTTGTTCAGGTTGTACCTCTGTCTATGTCATACAACTAAAAAGTTAATGAAGAGATGGTGAGTTGCCACATACATGTGATTCTTGCTAGTACCTAGAAGCAAAAGCCTTTCCTTTCACTAAATATGAAAAAGTGTATTTTTGTCTTGATGAACCTTTAAAGGCTCTGGATCTTGCTAGGGATTATAGAAGGCATATCCTTATTTTATATAAAAGGATGTGTGATCTTAACCAGAAGCTAATAAGTGACCAGATAAAATATCCCTGTTGACAAAGAGTCTAATTTTGCAGCCACCCTTCAACATCTATTCTACTTGTTATATGTATTTGTTACCCCTACAAGTTGGTACAAGATACCCAGGTAAACAGAAAATTTTCCAACTTAAAATTGAGGTATTCAGCTGGGCAGTGGTGGCACACACCTTTAATCCCAGCACTTGGGAGGCAGAGACAGGCAGATCTCTGTGAGTTCGAGGCCAGCCTGGTCTACAAGAGCTAGTCCCAGAAGAGGATCCAAAGCTAAAGAGAAACCCTGACTTGAAAAAGCAAAATAAAATAAAATAAAATAAACCTAAAGTATTCATACTCTATTATCTCTTAGCTTTCAGTGTAAACTGATACTTTGATTTTATACTAAAAATTCTAAATTCGTTTATAATATATGTATAATGGCAATGTGCGTATATTACTGGCTTTCATCAGTTTATCAACTCCATTCTTTAACGCTGTCTTTTCAAGTTAATGCACTCCTCAGATTAATATTCTATTTTCATCAGCTTTTATATAAAAAACCCATGCAAATGCCAAAAAGCATTAACTCTCTACATGAATGCCAGATAATTTTCAAAAATATCAAGGTGATTATCATCTGCTAAAGTCTAGGATCTTGCTTTTATAGTTTATTGTTTTCCTAGTATCTGAGGAAAATATTAAAATCTTGTAGCTTCATTATTTCTTTCCTTACTACACAAGTCATAATTCAATTATACTCATATCAGAGGAAATCAGGTGCATTCAGAGCTTTGTAGCTATAGACTCTGGTTACTATCAGCCTGAAACCATTACAGAACACATCTGATATATTTTTATCATCTAAATATATATTTTAAATAAGAATATTCATGGCTAGCTTTACCTTTTCAGAAGGCAATCTACTTCTCAGAAAACAGTTAACAAAACAGACCCAGAATGCTTTCTTTAGAAAGTTCTGATTTTAAGATTGGGCTCTTGTCTAACTCTTGGCTTGGCTTCCAAAGCTTTCTCTAACTGCCAAGGTAGCTGTGCACAAAGAATTCTCCATGCAAAGATTTTATGATGGGAACACGGCATTTTGCTGGTTGCTAAGCGGAGAATGTCTATGTGGCTTCCCTCTGATAATCTTCTATGGAGAAGACAGCTCATGGAATGTGCAGTATTTTTCGTACTTTGAGAGAATGTGATCTATGTGGCCTCACCCAGGAATGAAGAATAGAGAAGCCATATGCCTGATTCAGACTCCTCTCTGGATTCTTCCTGTTTGTCCAGCTGTGCGTATTTGCAATGCTGATGTGATAAACTTTATATATATATATATATATATATATATATATATATATATATGCCTATACACAGATTTTCCTGAGTCTCCCTAGCCAAGCCCTAAACAGATGGTGTTAGAGGCTCGCTAAAATTCAATTTAGTTAGTATAAATTAAGACACTAACGTTTATCTTTTCCAATCCCTCAACACTATGGTGATGTTTTCCCCATATCGTATATGTTACTTCCTGTTTAAAAATCTTCCATTACGGGGCTGGAGAAATGGCTCAGTGGTTAAGAGCATTGCCTGCTCCTCCAAAGGTCCTGAGTTCAATTCCCAGCAACCACATGGTGGCTCACAACCATCTGTAATGAGATCTGGTGGCCTCTTCAGGCATACATATAGACAGAATATTGTACACATAATAAATAAATAAAAAATCTTCCATTACTTTCCATTTTCTTTTGAAACCCCAATTCTTCACTAGCACTTACAAATTACCTACTCCTCAGTATGTCGGTTCATTTGTTCCCTTGCTCAAAGGCTTCTGTCAACCCATTCGGCTCAGCGGAGAATTGTATATCCACTCACAAGAATGGCCTGGCTCTTCTCCAGTCCCTTAACACCATCACAAATTTACTGTCTGCTTTGTCTTAGCTGCCACTACTTGTATCTGAGGCATAACTACAAAAATGTGGGAATTGGATATTAAAATTAATCTTCACATCTTGATGGTTGCATTCCTCATAATACTTATGAGTTTAAGTGATCTAACCTGGTAATACCTTTCTAAGTCAGTCTACCTGGTGTGGTGTCTGTTGAAATGCCAAGCTTTCACACCTGGCTAGCTGTGGTATAAACCACGAGATGTAATAACTTATCCAGGGGTTCTAGTCTATGCACCAAACAAGCCGATGTTTCTGCATTTCTCTCAACTTCCCTTTTGAACTGGAGTTTCCAAGCTGCAATTCTAGGGATCAGAAATCTAGATTAATGCAGAATGAAATGAGTAGGTGGTATAGGATGGTAAAATCGCTCTCTCCCAGACCAATCACTGGCAAAGGTAAATACACAAGACTGAGTTAAATTAGTCAGGACTTAACCTAATGACTGGAAGAAAGGTCTGACCATGTTGGTGTTGAACAAGATTGGAATTATGTTCATAATGAAAATGATTTAGTTATTGAGTAGAGGAATGGTTGGATCATATAGGATGTCAAAACCACTTGGAGTAGAGATTCAAACCTAAACTGAGGTTAGAGAACAAGCTTCCAAAGTTTTGGCTTAAGTAAGTCTGATGGGACCAGAGAGTCCATTTTTAGCAACATCTAGTATTTCATGCGACTGCTGCTGCTATTGCTCTGGAGACAATTCCTTGAAATACTGGAGAGACAGACATAACTCCATGTTCTGAATGAGGTGGTTCTAGTTTTATTTGCAAGTATAGAAGTTTCGTGATGATTACGCTACAGATATACAAGGAATTTAGCATTTGTCTCACCTACACTTGTAGCAAGGATCATTGCTGGGCTCCCAGATAAAGCAAGATCCTTTGCTGAATCTATGGCATCCATCATAGTTTCAAAATAAAAGTTATGGTGCTTTCACCACTTCTGATATATTGAGAAACAAACTATGAAGGTGTACTCTGTGAAGCACAAATGAGCTGTTTAATAAACCTATTAGCCAGTTTGTATCACAGGAAACAGCACAAACTATTATGATAAATTTAAGTGCATTGTAATATTGAGTTTTTCACCTCAATCCTGAATATAAAGTGGAAATGATAACAAAGCTCTATAATGTCTTAAAAACATTACATATAGTGAAATACACTCTGGCCATGAATTAATCTCAAACTATTTAGAAGCTAAAAGAATCAGCCCAGAGAATACAATTTAGTATTTAGTGGTCAGAGTTGAGAAGAACTGAGTGATCATGAACAAGAGGATAATGATTACAATAAAAATATTTGGATAAAACACACCAATTTTACACTCACAGGCTCATGTTGGTAATATCATTAAAGAAAGCCTATTCATTTTACATGTCATGAATATTGCTTGTTGATCATTCACTATACATGTGAATAAAGTCACCTCCCTATATAGGTGGATAAAATACTGAAGCAACAAGGTTTGCATAAAAACAACTCTCACTTCAAAAAGAATCAGAGACAGCTCATTCTGGGGCCAAATATGATTGTCCATGCCCAGGAACAGAACTTACATGTGGTATCAGTTTGATGAAGGTTTCTAGGAAAAGAGCAAAGAAAGTCTTAAATCAAGGAAGCTTTTAAGTACATTGATGGAAACATTAAGTAGGTAAGTTGAAGCAAAGAAGAGAAGCACTATAGGAGACCTCAGATGCTGTCTGGCAATATTCTTGGCTTTTTAGTCCATTGCGTGGAAAACCAGTGTTTGTACATTCCAAATTATTTATTCGACGGTCATGAAGTTGTTAGGTCAGGTTACAGGAAAGAAGAGGAATAAAGATGGCCAGAGATAATTTGACTCTAGACTTGAAACACCCCAAACTTTCTAATCTTCAAAGTTATAATCAGCTACTGCAAAGGTTGAAGTTGTTGCCTCTTTCTGGGTACTTGGTTCACTAACTTTTTTTAAAATTCATTTTATTTTTCTTTTTTTAAAAAAGAAAACAAACTACCCTTCTTCATTTTACATACCAATCCCAGTTCCCGCTCCCTCCCCTTCTCCCATTCCTTCCTCCCATCCCTGCCCCCACCCCCATTCATTTCTTAGAGAAGGTAAGTCACATTGCTTTGGGGAAGGTCCAAGGCCCCCCCTACTATATCAAGGTTGAGCAAGAAAACAACCAAAGAGAATCAGTTTCCTAAAAGCCAGTACAAGCAGTAGTGGTAAGTTCTGGAGCCACTGCCAGTGGCCCTGTAGTCTGCCCCAGCCATACAACTGTCACCCATATAAAGAGGGTCTAGTTTGGACCTTTGCTGGTTCCTTCCTTGTCCAGTTTGAGTTGGTGACCTCACATTAGCTTAGGCAAACTGTTTCAGTGGGTGTCCCCATCACAGTCTTGACCTCTTTGCTCATATTCTCACTCCTCCCACTCTTCAACTGGACTTTGGGAGCTCAGTCAGTGTTCCACTGTAGGTTTCTGCCTCTGTTTCCATCAGTGGTTGAATGAAGGTTCTATGGTGAAATTTAAGATATTCATCAATATCTTAATGGAAAAAGCCACTTCAGGCACCCTCTCCTCTACTGCTTAGAGTCTTTGATGGGGTCATCCTTATGGATTCCTGGGAATTTCTCTAGTGACAGATTTATTGCTAATCCTGTAATGGATACCTCAATCAAGATACATCTTTCCTTGTTCTCATCCCTGTCCTTCCTCCAATCTCAACTATCCTGTTCCCTCAAGTTCTCCTCACCCTCCTACCCTCTCTTCTCCCCTGACCTTCATGCTCCCAATTTTGTTAGGCAGTCTTGTCTATTTCCCCTTTCCAAGTGGATCTATGTATGTTTTTCTTAGGGTTTACCTTGTTACTTAGCTTCTCTAAGATCATGAACTATAGGCTCCATAGCCTTTGCTTTATAGCTAGAATCCACTTATGAGTACATACCATGTTCATCTTTCTGTATCTGGGTTACCTCACTCAAGATGTTTTTTTTTTCTAGTTTCATTCATTTGCATGCAAATTTCAAGTGTTTTTTTTTTATTTTCACTCAGTAGTACTCCAATATATAGATGTGCCATATTTTCTTTATCCATTCTTCAGTTGAGGAGCATCTAGGTTGCTTCCAGTTTCTGGCTATTACAAATAGTGCTGCTATAAACATAGTTTTGATTGAGTATCTTTTGGGTGTATGTCCAAGAGTGGTATTGCTGGGTCTTGAGGTAGGTTGATTCTCAATTTTCTAAGAAAACACCATATTGGTTTCCAGAGTGGTTGTACAAGTTTGCAATTCTACCAGCAATGGATGAGTGTTGCCTTTACTTCACATTCACTCCAACATAAACTATTATTGGTGCTTTTGATTTTAGCCATTCTAACTGGTGTAAGTATCTCAGAGTTGTTTTTGATATGCATTTCCCTGATGGCTAAGGATGTTGAAGATTTCCTTAAGTCTCTTTAGATCATTTGAGATTCTTCTGTTGAGAATTTTCTGCTTTTTCCTGTACCCCATTTTTTAATTGGATTTGGAATTTCAATGTCTAATTTCTTAAGTTCTTTATATATTTTGGAGTACAGTCCTTTGTCTAATGTGGGGTCAGTGAAGATCTTTTCCCATTCAGCAGGCTGCCTTTTTGTCTTATTGACTGTATTCTTTGCTTTACAGGAGCTTCTCAGTTTCAGGAGATTCCATGTATTTATTGTTGTTCTCAGTGTCTGTGCTTCTGGTGTTATGTTTAGGAAGTGGTCTCATGTGCCCGTGCTTTGAAGGCTACTTCGTACTTTCTCTTCTATCAGGTTCTGTTTGCCTGGATTTATGCTGATGTCTTTAATCCATCTGGATTTGAGTTTTGTGCATTGGAATAGATATGGATCCATTTTCATTCTTCTACATAATGATATCCAGTTATGCTAGCACCATTTGTGGAATATGCTTTTTTTCCCATTGTATAATTTTAGTTTCTTTGTCAAAAATCAGGTGTTCATAGCTGTATGCCTTAATATCCAGGTCTTCAATTTGATTCCTTTGGTGAACCTGTCTGTTTTTATGCAAATATCAAGCTGTTTTCATTACTGTAATTCTATAATAGAGCTTGATATCAGGGATGGGGATGCTGGAAGTTCCTTTATTGTACAGGACTGTTTTGGCAATCCTGGATTTTTTGTTTTTCTATATGGGGTTAAATATTGTTCTTTTAAGGTCTGTGAAGATTTATGTTGGGATTTTTATCGGGATTGTATTGAATCTATAGATTTCTTTTGCTAAGATTGCCATTTTTATTATGTTGATCCTACCTATCCAAGAACATGGGAGATCTTTCCATTTTCTGGTATCTTCTTCTATTTCTTTCTTCAAAGACTTAATGTTACTGTTAAACAAGACTTTCACTTCTTTGGTTATTGTTAACCCAATGTATTTTATGTTATTTTTGGCTATTGTGAAGGGTGATGCTTCTCTAATTTCTTTCTTGGCTTCTTTATCATTTCTATATAGGTGGGATACTTTTCTTTTTAGTCAATCTTGTATCCTGCCACATTGAAGGTACTTATCAGCTGTAGGAATTCTCTAGTAAAGTTTTGGAGTCATTTATGCACACTATCATATCATTTGCAAATAAACATAGATGCAAAAATAGTCAATAAAATACTGGCAAACCAAATCTAAGAACACATCAAAAAATCATCCACCATGATCAATTTGGTTTCATCCCAGAGATGCAGGGATGGTTCAACATAAAAAAATCTATCAATGTAACCCACCATAAAAAGAAATTGAATGGATAAAAAAACCATATGATAGTCTCATTAGATGCTGAAAAACATTCAACAAAATCCAACACTTCTTCATCATAAAGGTCTTGAAGAGATCAGGGACACAAGGAACATATCTAAACATACTAAAAACAATATACAGCAAGTTGACTGCCAACATCAAATTAAATGGAAACTCAAAGTGATTCCACTAAAATCAGGAACAAGACAAGTTTTCTACCCTCTCCATATCCAATATAGTTCTTGAAGTTCTGGCTAGAACAATAAGGTCACAGAAATTTTAAACAAAACAAAAATCCTGAGAAAATAGGCTCTTTAAAAATCTTTGGTAGAAATGCTGTAATAGAGTATTCTTTTATGCTGTGGGCTACTGGAAAAAATATTCAAAATTAGAGGTGATCTGCCTCTTTGGTGTAAGGCTACTTAGAATAAAATAGAAGAAGAATTTTGAAATGAGATAATCAGGAAAAATGCAAAAATATGCAAGAAGTTTCCTTCATCTTGTGACCCTTTTTCTTCCATCAAGAAAGGAATGAATTTGGGGGAAAATGACTACATAAGAGCTCTGGTCTGGTACCTCTTTCTCTGGAGAACATTTGATTGACTGATTGGATTAGTTTCTTATAAAGGCACAGTAATACCCTGCCTGAAGAACCCTCACTCCAGTGGGCAGAGCTGGGGATCTCTGCTACAATGAGTGCTCAGTCTGTATGACATCCTGGATACAACCCACAGAATCCAAAAATGAAACACTAAGGCACACATTATAGTCTGAAGGCAAATTTGTCTGTTTAAAGTCATGACTTCCCCATTTATTAAAGATGTTACCTTGGACGAAATGCTTAATTTAGTGTATACCATTTTTAATGTTTTATTAAGGTGGGAATGGCACTAGCTACATTTCTCTTTATGAAAACATTAGCTATAATGTAAAATGAACATGATCATAGTTAATATACAAGAAATCAAGCAACAAATTTTAACTTTTATATTGTAATTTGCTATTATGCATTATTATACTGTAATATAATTCAAACAGATTTTTACTTACCACATAACTCCTCCAAATCCAATGTTAAATTTATAAAGATGATATAGAAAAGGTTCTAGACATAAATATACAAAGTGGAATTTTCTAAATGTCGGTGACGAACTGAAATGTCTTAGTTCACTCATCACCAATGATCCCAAAGCCTTGCAAAGAGAGTTTGTGATGAATATGTCTCATTTTGTGTCTTATTCTCTTAATCCTGGCCAGTTTTGGGTCTCTGTGTTAATTACAATCGAATGAGAAACAAAAACTCCCCAGATGAATGTTGAGAGGTGTACTAAATTATAAGTATAATAATGTTAGTTATTAAGTATCCACTTAAGGCCGTATCTCTTTATCAGGAAAACTGTATGTTCTCCCCTATGCCTATGACCTAGGCCAGAGGTTTTTATGAACTGTTTTTTTTTTTTTTTTTTTGGAAATGGGATTTAAATCTAATTAGAGAATGGTTACTCCTATGTTGTTGGTGCCATTATTTCACCAGTGGAAATGTCTTTCCAGGATAGTTATTTTTCTGACTCACAGAGTTCACAGCAAACAAAAGCTAGCCCTAGTGGGAATGAAGCCTATAAGGAGTACCAGCCTGACTTATCTATGTACTATGGCTCAAGTACATGGTATATTCAGTCATCAGTTCTCTTATTATCAGGTTCTAGAGAGCAACCAAGAGTATTGGCATTACCCTATCAAGTGTGCTGATCTATTTTACATCATTACCAACAACCCCCAAAGAGGTAACTTGTTCCTGAGATGAACTTTTTGATACCCTGTGGTATATACTAGGGCATGGCTGTTTTCTAATATAGAGCAACTCCTGTGCACGTGTGTGCTAAAATAGCTTCTACAGTATATTTCCATATAAGTTTTCCAAATGTTTTTAGTGTTGTTTATCACATTCTCTTCTACACCTTCTTTCATGGCAATGGTCTGGTTAAACCCAGTGTATCACAGAACAAGGTAAAGAAGAACATGAACTTATAAAAGGGACTTTAGGGAGGATGAGTGCATTGATGCTGTAGAAGGAATATAAGAGAGGATAAGTGACAAAGAATAATTTCCATGCATCCCATACATATACAGAATAAAGTTTTTAAGAAAATGAAAGTTTAGATGATTTTCAAGACATACATATTTTAATGTATTAACTGATATGTTTAATTTTTCAGTAAATAAAAATAGAACTAAAACTAAGAAATGAATAATTAAATAAAACACATAAATGTATTGAAAAATTCATCTAATAAAATATATATTTCATCTGTATAAAGTAAATTATTCAATTTTTAAAACATCGAGGAGACTTAAAATGTAGAGATTTAGCTCACTGTAATAAACAGGTGAAACAATTTTATTCACCAATTTGATGTATTTTAGATCATTTAAAAAATACTCCAATCGTATTTCTTATAAAATTTGACAAAAGTATTTAAGACTTCATTTCCAAAGGCATTTTCAAATTATTCAGAAAGAAGTAAAACCCAAGATGTGCCTTGTTCTAAAAGACATAAAATCTTATGGCAGCCTTAAAATTTATGCTGCTGAATTTTATACAGTGTAATAATTCACAAATCAGTTAATTAAGAACATAAGCCCCAAAGAGACTTTATGTGGCACTGAAAAAGATCCTTAGAAAAAAAATAATTATTTAACATATGGAAATAGGATAATGAATGATTATACAATAGAAAAAGACATTCTCCTTTTCATTTGTTCGTGTGTGTGTGTGTGTGTGTGTGTATCTGGGTTTCTAATGCCTATGTAACCATAGGCCACATGGCTGAAAAGAGTAGTTGTATAAGAGTATGTCTGCTTAAGATTAGCATCATCAGTGTTTATATGAAAAATACATGCATCATGTCACTGACATGGCTAGAACTGTCTGCCACTGAAATGACGCAATATGGTAAGATGCCTGTCCTTCAGAAGTAAAGTCAAAGTCCTGGATGGTCTTAAGCATTAAAGCATTGGGAAAGCATTTGAAATGCCAGTTCCATTGTGAGAAATCAATTGAAGCAAAATGCAAACCCCTAATTCAAGAGTAACATCAGTCAATGCAGCATTCAGGTAGAGACAAGGGATAAAAGCATCGATTATTACTTTTAGAGATTGATTACTGACTAATACTTCTGTTTTTAATTTCTGAGGTCAATGCTTTTCCTCTTGTCATTGAATATAAAATAATTAGAAATTATTCTATGTCAACTAGGTTTGGCATCATCACTTCCCTCTATTCTATTTTTTTTTAATTTAAGTAAAATATAATTAAATAATTAAAAACTTCCCCTTCTCTTTTCTCCCATATATATATATATATATATATATATATATAGAGAGAGAGAGAGAGAGAGAGAGAGAGAGAGAGAGTCTACTTTTGTTGCTTGTGTGTATACAAATTCAGAGATGACCATTTTGTATTTGATCATCAATTGAATGACTCATCTCTTGGAGAAACTATTTCTCCATCTGTCAGCTGTCTTTAGTAGCCTGTAGATCTTTATCTCAGGGTAAGGTTTATGGACTTTCCCCTTCTACATTAGTGTGTCTATTGTTATTGCCATTGTTCTTAAAGTATTTATTTTTATAATGCTTGAAGAAAAGTAGAAACAACAGTTGTGTTATTCAGCAAACAATTTCTTTCCCCCAAAGTGCAACAATAGTCTATTCTGAATGCCAATCAGGAGGAATTTGGGGCAATATTTTTTTTCATTATGATATAAATTTTTAAAATTAAAATTAAATATAGGATACAGACTATGTAATATATATTGTTCCATTGGTGCAATGGTTCATTGAGCTGAAGTGTTATACCAAAAAAATCAGAGTTTTGGTGGAAATCTCTCTGGATAGTACACACATTTTCTTCAAGTATCTTTGGGGAATGTATAAAAATGTTTAGGATAGAAGACACAATAATGAAAGTTGAACCACTTCCCACAAGTCAAATGGGTTGGATTTTCTACAAATACTAACATTTTCTTTATTGTAGGATAACTCTCAGAGTTGTCTCTAGTAATCTCACTTTAAAGATAAGAAAGCTCAATTCAGAAAGTTTAACAATTTACTTTGATAGAGTTTATCAGTATAAAATAGAGATTTAAACTGAGATTGGTGTATTTTCAAGCCCTTGTTTTTACTATCCTAAACTGAATTTATTTTACCATTGTTTGGCCTTCAACTTTTTACATAATCTAACACAAGTCCCTTTTTAAAGGATGAATTTCTGATTTTAATTCCGGTCCACACCTTATACATATTTGGCTAATAAACATGCAGTAAGCACTTTATCTATGCAGGTTACCATATGACAATTTGAGGATAGAGGATGGGAGTTACAATCTCTTGAATTAGAGAGTATTTTTTGGCAGGTACAAGAAAATATGTACAGGAGGAAAACACCTGTGAGTGTAATTACCCAAAGAGAACTGACTGTGGCTGCCAAAATCACATCTTAGATTGGGCAGCAGGTACTTAGAGGCCAAGAAAGTAAACTGTGAATAATGTTTATAATCATGAATAAACAGTCACCACCTGGAAAAATAAAGGTTGAAGAAGACAGAGTTCTAGAAAAGTTGGAAGCAAAGAATAGTACTCCTCTTTATGAACTAGGAACATTTATCACTTCTTCCCATGTTTGTCTCTTTGGCTGTAAACAGGAACAGGATAATATCACCTGTTTTATAAAACCAGAAGACAATATAGTCCAAGAATCTGGATACCTGTGTATCTACCTAGAGCTCATATGGTGAAGCTAATCACCATTGTTAGGGTTGATAGCTGATACTTTGCCCAATCTCTAAATAACTTCAAGACAACACCTGCCACTGTGATAAAAATTCTATGCATGGGTTATTATGGAAGAGAAAGTTAATGGACTGTACAACAGAGCGGATGGAGTTACCAGAACAGAGCAAAACAACCGAGATGGGAAAAAAAGAAAGAAAACAAATGCAAGATTGAGGGAGGCCAAAAGGAGAACTTCAATATGTTCTATATTCAGAGTAAGACAAAGGTACTAGCACGAGAGATATCAATATGGCCAAGAACAGCCCTGGGGAAAGACAAAGACCAACAGGCAGAAGATGTCTGCTGGATTATGAGGAAGAAGGTGTGTTATTCCAAGGCCTTCTTCTTAATTCACATCCTTTGATAGTCTAACTCAGGCTTCTCCAGAAGAACATAATCAGCAGGATACATGCGAATATCAAATGAGATTTATTATGGGGTTTGACTCATGTAGCTAAGAAGGCTAAAAACTCCCACTGTATGACGTGTGCACCCTGAAGACTCAGGAAATTCCATGACACAATTGAGCCCGTGTCTGAAGTTCTAAAAGCCAAAAAAGCCTGTGATGCAGAGACTTCTATTTGAGAGCATGGGAAAATATACTTCAGCTGAATGAGGCAGTTAAGTCCCCCAAGGACTCTAGGGCCCACACACATAAGTAAGGGAGACATTTTACTCAGTCTGCCATTCAAATGCTAGTATCTTCCAAAAATGCTCTCACAGACACACTGAGATATTATGCATTCTGGGAACCCATTAATCCAGGCAAATTAACAAATTAATCAACACACTAGAGGAGTGGTTTATTGGATTAGTAAATATAGGGAGAACTAGTTAGATGTAGTGGCTCACTTCTTTAATCCCAGCATTAGAGAGGCAAAGGTAGGCAGGAGTGAGAAGTTAAAGCCTACCAAGCCAAGAGGAGCCAATGGAGTCTGCCTGTCACTATCAGAAGCCTAGCCAATGAGGGGCAGCCATGTGATGTCAATGGATCAGAATGGCTCAGTGCTGGGAGGGTATATAAGTTTCTCTCCATTGCTAAATAAACGAGTCTGCCGTATTCCCTTCACCAGACTCCTGGCGACTATGTTATTGATGTCGCTCCTTCTCATCCCCTCCCCTGAGGAAGAAGTTAGGGCCCAGCAATATCTGGCACCCATAAGAGGGACATCTGTCATAGATTTTGAGCTTGCCTGGTCAGAGTCTTTTTTTTTCTTATGGCTGTAAATTTTTGGATTTTGCCCGGAACAGGTTCTAGTTGTCTCCCTGTCCTCACTTATGGTGCTGGACAGTGCCCTAAGATGATCTATTTATGATGCAAAGGTCTTTCCATGTGTGTTCTTAGTTCCTTCAGCAGGTAAGCATTGGAACCCCATCCTTTCCTTCTTTTGTGTTGTCTGCAGGATTATCTACTTGCCCAGTTAAGAAGGCACACTTTTTCTTTTTCTTTTTTTCTTTTTATTGTTTATTTATTTATTAAAGATTTCTGCCTTCTCCCCGCCACCACCTCCAATTTCCCTCCCCCTCCCCCATTAAGTCCCCCTCCCTCATCATCCCTAAGAGTAATCCGGGTTCCCTGCCCTGTGGGAAGTCCAAGGACCACCCACCTCCATCCAGGTCTAGTAAGGTGAGCATCCAAATTGCCTAGGCTCCCACAAAGCCAGTACGTGCAGTAGGATCAAAAACCCATTGCCATTGTTCTTGAGTTCTCAGTAGTCCTCATTGTCCATTATGTTCAGCAAGTCCCGTTTTATCCCATGCTTTTTCAGACCCAGGCCAGCTGGCCTTGGTGAGTTCCTGATAGAACATCCCCATTGTCTCAGTGTGTGGGTGCACCCCTCGCAGTCCTAAGTTCCTTGTGAGGTGAGCCAGACCCAAAAAGAGGAACATGGGATGTACTCACTCATATTTGGTTTCTAGCCATGAATAGGGGACGTTGAGCCTATTATGCGTGGTCCTAGAGAAGCTAATTAAGAAGGTGAACCCAAAGAAAAACATTTAGGCAATGAAAGGAGACAGAGACAAAGACCCACATTGGAGCACCAGACTGAAATCTCAAGGTCCAAATCATGAGTAGGAGACGGAGCACAAGCAAGGAACTTAGGACCGCGAGGGGTGCACACTTTTTCTGTTACACAATCTCCCACCCTATTAACTATTGTCTCCGTCTACAAAATGGGTAACCTAAGCTTCACCTCCACCCCTTCTACGTCTGATCTCTCTACGACCGATGAAGGAGAGACAGACAGTTCAGGCCGCAAGGGGCCTGCTGCGGAGTGCGGCCACAGTTAAGACTGCATGTGCTCCTTTCCAGGCAGCTCCATTCCTGCTATGGGAAGCTACACTTACGTCATGGTACTCTTGGAGCGACTGGCAGAGCTGAGCAATGGTGGACCCATTGGGTGTATAGGAGGTCCGGGCCAAGCCTGCAGCTGCTGCGGAGTTAGCACTGCTCAGCCTCATGCTCATGGCCCCTGTATTGGTCTGGTTGCTGTGGGGCCCGAGTGTGGCCTGGTGAGGCCTCAGTTGCAAACTCTGGGGCTGAGGGCCTGTCATCAATCATGCATGACTCTCACCACCAACTTTGGCCCGTGCTCGCTGCTTTGCCCCACATCTGGCCAAGTTAGCAATCAACTACAACATTTGTGAGCCCTGCAAACTGCTTAGAGGCCTGGACTCCCCTGGGCAGCCACCTGGGCGAGCCTGACCCACCAATGGGGCCAAATGGAAGAACAGTGATTATCGAGCAGAGTTAGGGAAGTCCCAAAGTAACAAAAGATGGGATCATCACTGTTGCAAAGTCAATTGATTTAAAGGATAAATACAAAAATATTGGAGCTAAACTTGTTCGAGATGTTGCCAACAACACAAATGAAGAGGCTGGGGATGACACTACCACTGCTACTGTTCTAGCATGTTCTATTGCCAAGGAGGGTTTTGAGAAGATCAGCAAAGGAGCTGATCCAGTAGAAATCTGGAGAGATGTGATGTTGGCTGGTGATGTTATAATTGCTGACATATTGTTGGTGTCGGCCAGCACCTCCTCAGACTCTAATCTACAGCTGCCTTCTTGGGACAGACTCTTCTTCATCTGCAACACCATTCACTGACACCAAATTCCTGGAGCCCCTCAGGCTGAGCAGCCTGTCAGCACCCCAGCCACAGATTTCTCCCCCACCCAGAAGTCTGGCATGCTGTTCAGGATGCAGAATCCACCTGCCAACTCTTCCTCCTTTGCCACCTCTGGCCCAGCTTGTGCTTCTCCCATGTTTAAGTCCATTTTTACGACCACACCTAAAAGTGAGAATAATTTAGCCCCTTTCCACCTAGCTCCTCAGACACGGCTACAACTGTGTCCAGTATGTATGCACTGTGCTCCCTTTTGCAATCTTAAATATGTGCATGTGATAATAGATACCTGTTCTTCCTTTGTTATGCCCTCACCCTTTCTGGGGACAAAGTTGTCAATGCTATCAAGGCCCTTAAGTCAGCCATGGTAGTTATGGGCATACCTTGGGCACTTAAGACTATAATGACCCCGTCTATGCCTCTCAACAATTCAATGACTTTCTGGAGTCCTGGAAGGTTTCCCATACTACTGGCATCCCCTGTAATCTGCAATGTGGGGAGCCACAAAGCCATTGTGGAAAGGACCAGCAGAGCTCTTAAGGAGTTGCTGGCCAGGACTATCTAGCCAGAGGCTAGGAAAGATCCTCACCTGGCCTTAACAGAGGTCCTCTTCCATATGAACTTTCGCAGTTTTGATGACAAGGCGCTCAGCCCAGCTTACAAGTACTGGAAATCTCTGCCAAAGAACGCACCCCTGCCTCTGGTGAGATGGAGCTATCATATCTCCCTCCAGTGGCAGCTGTCAGTCCTCCCACTCCCCACTAACCTATGGGAGAGGTTATGCTTGCATTTTTTCCTCAGACTGCCACAACACCAATATGGGTCCTGGTAAGAGATGTACACCTATCAGCCTGCTTCCACCAAGAAGGGAAAAACCCAGGATGGATAATGTATCTACTTCCTTTATTTGCTCTCATTGCCCCCCCCCCCCAACAAACTGCATTATGGGCAGAGGTTATGGTCTTTGACTCTTCATTTTTTGAAAAAGTTTGACATAATATAAAAAGGCTATTATTTTATCCCTCTTGGATGCTCACATATACATTAATTGACAGGGTAATATTGTTACTCTTTACTCTCTTTAAATATTTCCTGCAGCAGATCAACAGCAGTGGACATCCACTAAAAAGACTCTTGCATGTTAGTAGCTCTTAAGAAGCCTTCTTTCAATCATCCCCAGGAGGTTATGTACACCTAGTTATCTGAAATTCAAAAGGCTACTACTTTGTCCCCCCACCCTGGCAACTCTCCAGGAATGAATGCTCATCAAGGGTTAGTAGTCAATGATGGGTAAGAGCTTGTTTGGCATGCCAATGTAAGACAGGCACAGTTCAGTTGCTGAGCCCTCTTGAGGCAGGGTCAGCAAGGCCTGAAGAAAGAACTCTGGCTCCCACTGAGTGCCCAAGTAATAAATAAAAAAAAAAAGGGTGGATATGTAGAAAGTTAAGGACTACCACACCGAAAGGAGCCAACATGGAGTCTGCTGGGTGTTGTCAGAGGTCCTGATCATGCCTAGCCAATGAGGGGCAACCATGTGATGTCAATGGATCAGAATATCTGAGTTCTAGGAGGGTATATAAGTTTTTCCCCATTGCTAAATAAACAAGTCTGCTGTATCCCTTTCACTGGACTCTCAGCTTCTATGTTGTTGACATCACACCCTCTCACCCACTTAAAAATAAAAAAAAGGAAGGGAAGGAGGGAGGGAGGAAAGGAGGGAGAGAGGCAGGAAGAGAGAGAGGAAGAGAAGGAAGGACAGAAGGAGGGAGGGAGGAAGGGAAGGAGGGAGAGAGAGAGGGAGGGAGGCAGGCATAACTGGACATACTCAAATACTCAATTATCTGTTTCTTCTTACAGATTGAAATTAGCATGTCTACAAAGCTGATCTCTCTGTCCAATGATGCTTATAACATGGAAGTGACCTTGTTTACCCTGAAGTAAGAAACTGAGGAAATGGAAATTCACATCCTTTGGAGAGAAGATCAACTGGCATCATTGCATTCGAGAGCAATTCTGTCAATATTAATATATTCTAGAAGAGACAATGCAAGCTCTTTATCTTTGCACCAACAGTTCTCCTCTAGAATAAGAAAACAAATCTCCTGGCAGTCTCTCACACACAAGTAGAAATATTATATTAAGAACACTTATCACAACACTTAGTAAAACTCCCACATGCCTATTAATGGGCATATGGAATAGCCATACAGTAAAATATTATATAATATTAATATTCATTACCTACATTGCTTTGTATCAATATTTATAAAATGTTAAAATAACATATTGAGTGAAATATTGTATCTTATTTAAATTTTGTGAAAACACTCTCCATGTTTAAAGTTATGTTTAATTTATGGACATGACAAGTGTGATACAAGGAAATAATTTGGGATTAAAGCGGATCTTCATGACTAGGGGTGATGATTACTTCTAAAGATAGAGAAATTGAATTTGAAACAAATTCATTTCCCTGTCTAAACATACTTCCTACTTTGTCCTTAAAGAGAAAGCCATTCTTGTCGTACCCACTCCTATTTACACTTTTCTAGAAGCAGTCACACGTGTTTCCATTCTCCTTCACACCTTTCCTGCACATCTCCCCCAGGAGATGCTATGCAACTCATTTGTGAACTGGAGAATCGATGCTTGCCTCCCTGCCCCAGCCTTCTGCTTCCAAAGGTTCCACCTCTGTGTGACATGCTTCTGAGGTGGCTACGAGTGAGTGGCGGAATGAGTCTGCTCAGGTGGAGAGAGAGATGCTAGGAAAATTTTTTGTTCCCTGATCAAGTTTAGCTCTGCTATCATGCCTTGCTTACAGTTTCATCCCCATCTTCTCTTTTGAATTTTTCAGTTTTTCAGGACTTGGAAACAAACAGAAAATTGCTAGTAGTGAGTCATCTAAAACACCAAGATTCTCCAATATTCAATACTCCAATACTCAAGAGTATAGGATTTGGCATCCTAAGTATATTTGTCAAAAGTAGTAATTTTTATAACTTAATCATTAATAAATAATTACAAATTCAGTAATACAAATGACAATAAATATGCCAATCATCACATTAGCTCTTAATATGTCTGTGTCTAGAAAAATTTCAGTGGCAAACCATTGTTACCCTCTTTGTTCTCTTGAGGTCACTGAGTGTAAACTACTTAAATGAAAGTCTCAAGAGTTGAATCTCATGGAATAATTTGGCCTCAGATCTATTGAACATTTGTAGCAACTAAGCTTAAGGTTTAACTTTTCCCTGAGTCTAAGCCTTGGGGGAAATCACTGGTTATGAAATAAAGGGCACTTAGGTTTTATCACTAAGTCACCAACAGCTCTTTGGGAAGCCAGTGGCAAAGCAAACAGCTGTTCTTCTTTTCATGCATGCTAATCTTTCTTATGATAACCTGAACGCTCTTTCATAGAAGAGCACACATCAGACCAAATAATTTATGCTAGAATAAAATTGAGTTTCATATTTTACCCTTCTTGTTTAAGGCTACATTACAAGAAACTCAAGAAATATGTATGGTTTTTATTATAGATTCTTGTAATTTTGTGAGGGGATTGGAATGCAAAACAGTGCTCTCATTTTCAAACACCAATATAAAGTGTGAAAAAAATACAAATATTAAAAATAATGTCAGTTGCTGTCCATTTGCATGTAGAGATGCGTACAAGAACTATTTTGTTAGTTTGTAGAACACAGTCTCTCTAGACCTCTGTTTCTGGGATCCTCAAAACTGTTTTGAATGTGGTATTGTTTTCACAAGTGCTAAAATAAAGGGTATGCATTAGAATTTCCTGGCAGTTGTAATGTCTAATTGTCTGTGCATCTATAATGTGCTAATAGATCAACTACAATGGCAATTAGTAAACAAAATGTTCCCTTTAGTGTTCTTGCTGCTATGAAATCTCAATATTAACCCTCCCTTCTTCCCTCCTTGAGGACAGAGTGACCAGTTTTCTTCATCACTCATCACAGGGATGTTACATTACAAAGTGTGGGAGAAACCATTCACAGTCATGTTGAATTCCATGGAGTCATTTACATAAGCTCATAGTGAGAGGTTCTTTCTAAGATTGTGCCACATGCTTACCCTCCCCTGGCCACGTAGTCCCCTTTTTCCAGACTCTTCCAGTCTTTGAAACAACAGCAACACTGGCATTAATTGGCTCCGCAAACATGTCACCTTACCGTCCTTACAGATTCTGGACTTCCTACTCTGCCAGTCACTCATTCAATAAACATTCGCTAGGTGCCTTAGACATGCTCTGTGCTATGTGGGACACTAGTGCAATCACCAAGCATACATGATGCTAAGCAACATTTCTTCCTCACCTGCATAGCAAAAAGAGTTGCCAATGGGGCTGGAAAGATGGCACAACAATCACGAACTGTTGCTATACTTACAGAAGACCAACAGCTGACACCCATCCCTAACTCTAGTTCCAGGGGATCCGGTACAAACGTCTGGCCTCTGCAGTCACCAGGTACACACACAGTGTTCAAATACACATGCAGGCAAAAGACTTACATACATAAATTAAAAACTAATAAATCTTTTTAAAGTCTATAAAGAAATAGACTTATCTTTATTAAAGCTATAAACAAGTTCTCAAAGCCAACTGAAATAATCTAAAAACATATTTAGGATACAAATAAAAATAAAAATCAAGCATGGGCTAAAATACAACATTGTGTTTTACTGTATTTTTTCAGTATTTGCCGGGAAAAGGGTCATTTAAGGAAAATGTGTACATGGTCACTAGGACTTGGTAATTTTGGGGGGTTCTGTAGGTCTGAGGACCAATGATAAAAGAATCTTCCACAATGTTCTTACTTCTAGAGGGTCTACCTGGAAGAACCTCCCTAGGGACTAACCCTAACATATGGGTCTTTTGGTGTAAACAAAATATTTCAGAAAGTGATTGTGAAGTTTGAGACATAGTTTTTGTCCTATCTTCCCTCTTCCTTACCCATTTAAGAGAGTTGGCGGTCCCACATGTTCTTCCTATTTCTATCTCACATCCCCAAGAAAACACAAAGCAGTGCATCTGTCTGATTTTAAACTGGAACCTCCAGAGGAACTATGAGACAAAGAAAACCTCTTCTCTTTAGAAACATTTTTATATGGGTCTGTTGTTATAGCAACACAAGCTTCCATAAACATGTACTAGAAAGATCAGTGGGTAATAAAAATTTCATTCTGGGAAATGCATAGTATCTGTCTAAATATTCTGCATTTTTTTCTCTTTCTCTCCACTCTGTGTTAGCTCTGAATTTCTATTTGAGCTGTGTCCATATTGTTCTTTGGTGTTATGCACATTTCTTTGAAGATCAAGGTTCATCTCTTCAGAGATTGTGATCCAAAAGAAAGATTCAGCTTGTCTCTCAGCAACTACACATCAAATGTAAGGACTGGCTATCTGGTTTGGTATAGTCAATCATTCTTAACAAGACTACTTAATTGGTAGCTAAAGCCCTTTACTCATATATTTTTAATTATAAATAGTTGTGTCCATAATTTAAACATTAGTAACAAAACACTAAATACACTTGTAGAAATATTGTTATCCTTTAGCTCTCCATATATTTGTTTGTGAGGCAAGGTCTCTCTGTAGTCCTTGTTGACCTCGAACTTATAATGTAAACCAGGCAGCCTTTAAATTCAGTGAAATCCACAGCCTCTACCTCCTGAATTATAAAGTTAAAGGTGTGTGCCACTACCACCTGGGTGAGGGATATTTTTAAACAAACAAGTATCAATTAACAGGAAAACATCAGTAGATTATATTTTGCTTTGGTGTCCAAAATAATGCCTCAAAGAAAATAAAGATATAAATTGCAAGTTATATATACAGATTAAAAATAATTTTAAATTTAGAAATTATATACATGCAATTTTATAACTTATAAATATACTATATTCAGGAATATGGATTTAGTCTAGTTTTAGAGTGATTCTTTAGCACATTCAAGTTTCTAATTTGAATCCCTAGGAGAGAAAACCATCAAGCACAGACTAAAGTATTCTTGGATTCAATTTTTAAAGCTGAAAAGAGAGAAAAACATAAAAAAGCTATTCTTGGGGAAAAAAGAAATCTCCTTAGATAAGAAATAAATAAAGGGATGTATAGCAATATAAATAAATAATGACATTACAACAATAATGTGGGAGAGATCTCTTTTTTCTGAGCTATATCTAATACCACACATTTGAAAGTTTAAAGACTGATGATTGTACTTTGAGAAAGCACCACAATATCTTTTGAAGTTGAATGTTCATATATCTGAGACTCAGCAATTACACTCCAAGAGATAGGCAATGAGAAGTCTGAGTAAAGTCACCATAATAAGGGAAAATTAATTAAAGACAACAAGGGTATTTAAAATCAGAATGTTAGTGACATTAATTTGTCATCATAACAAGCCTGGACCTAGATTCTGTCTCTAGATAGATATAGGTTCCATTAAAAGACAGGAAATGAGCAAATTACTCATAAAGTGGAAAATGAGACAATTGGCACAATTAACAAATTATAACATGCAACAAGGTCAAAAATGTTAGAAAATCCAAAAGGGTTTAAAACATAAATATCAAATGATTAAAAGAGGATCTACTTATTTCTTAAAAATGTAATAGACAAATAGAACCAAGGAAATTTATGTTGCTTATGTTATGTAGACAGAGGAGTGACAGGTGAGAGATCTAGTAGATCTAGATTGCATAAACAACTTAAAATGGCATGCTTATGGATGCTTACTGTTATAGTAGGAGCTGCAGGCTGCGTTCCTGCCACCCAGCTCCTGGCCGCCTGGCTAGCTTATGCCCCAAAATAACAACACACAAACTGTATTGTTTTAAACACTGCCTGGCCCACCTATGTTCTAACCTACCAGGGCCAAGCAGTTTCTTTATTAATTAACCAATGACCTTCCTCCATCATACTGTAATATTTCAAAGAGTTGGGTTGATGAAAGTGGCTCATGTGTTTGTCAAATGAAGACACCATATCATGACTCCAGTGACTATTATTCCACCCTTTCTATGCCTCTCAGAAAGAAGAAAACACAAAGTACCTTTAGACCTAATGACAATGGAAAAATCAGAGTAGTGGGTTCCAAATTGAAACCGAAAGAGATGTAGGTAAATTAGGAAGGTTGTTTAGAATTTTCCAAAGTAAACCAGATGGCCTTTTTCTGGTATAGGCCATATGGCAGAATTTCTGATCTCCTTTTCTCTCTCTCTCCCTCTCCCTCTCCCCCCATCTCTCTTTCTCATACTGAAGTTGAACAAAGGGCCTTCAGCACTATAGACAAGCACTTCTGCACCCCGCATTCCTAATACTTTCTATTTTAAGATATGACCTCACTGAGTTGTTTGAAATAGACATGAACTCCAGCTGTATGGTTTTTGTTGTTGTTGTTGTCGTTGTCATTCTGATTGTTTGCCTGTCTCTGAAATAGTTGAGATTCCAGGCTTTCACATTATCTCATTTAATCCTTGCTACTGGGAATGTTTACCCATTAAAGAGATAGCAGAATTGTTCAGAGTTTATTCTGTCCTACAACCCAAACTAAAATGTAATTTAACAACACCATTTAAGGGGCATATAGAATAAGTATGATGGGAAAATACGTAAGAGGGTAGACCAGAATTTTTATAGAAGGAATCATGAAAGGGGACAAAAGGCATAACATTCGTGACACTACCAACATGAGAAAGAAGGAACTTGTGTTGATATAATAAAGGGAATGTAATGTTGATAGAGTTAAGGAAGAGGTCAAGGATGCCATCAGTACATTCTGTACTTCTCCAGCACTAGTGAGAATGGGTCATCTTAGTATCACTAGGCCTGAGAAATAGGTGATAGAAATGTTGGAAGAAGCCAGACACCTGAGAGATATTGTCACAGACAGACACAGACCAAGCGCAAAGTGAATGTTTGTTTCTAGACTGCCCTGCCCTGAGACTCCTGCCAACATACCCTATGAACGGTGAAAAATACATCAGTGGCCAGAGGATATTAGTTAGGTGTTCTATAGGTCTCATTCCTTTGGGGACAATGAGAAGGAAGAGGACTTGACCTTTGGGAGAGGCGGGAGCAGCAAAAATAAAAATCTACGTAAGGTATCATTAAAACATTCCCTGCCTTGACCATGATTGGAAATGTCTTAATTGATAATCATTCTAAATACACAGAATATCAGCTGTGGCAATGGCTTAGTGAAAGCTCTGGCTGGGAAAGCTTGAGAAACTGGGTTAGCATCTCCAGAATTCACGCCAAAGCTGGTCACAATGTGTCTGGAATTCTAGTGATCCTACAATAATAGAGAAGGTGGAGACAGAAGAGTCCCCAGAACATGGCAGTTATCTATCTATGCAGCAGTGTAAGACACTACCACAAACAGGTGAAAGGTGGGAACTAACGCTCCAGCATCATTGTCCTCTGACTTTGGTGAACATAAACACACACACACACACACACACACACACACATTCGAGGAAGGGTGGAGAGAGAGAGAGAGATTTAAAAATAGACGTGCCTACAGACAAATATAGCCCATTAATTCTAAGTACATACATCCATACAAGATCAGTGGCATCTATAAACTGTTACATATCCTATTTTATTTTTAATTTTTTTATTGATTTTTATTGAGCTCTATATTTTTCTCTGCTCCCCTTTCTGCCTCTCCCCTCCCTCCTTCAACCCTCCCTCAAGATCCCCATGTTCCCAGTTTACTCAGGAGATCTTGTCTTTTTCTACTTTCTACTTCCTATGTAGATTAGATCTATGTAAGTCTCTCTTGGTGTCTGCATTGTTGTCTATGTTCTCTGGGATTGTGGTTTGTGGGCTGGTTTTCTTTGCTTTATGTTTAAAAAACACCAATGAGTGAGTACATGTGATAATTGTCTTTCTGTATCTGGGTTACCTCACTCAAAATAATGTTTTCTAGCTCCATAAATTTTCCTGCAAAATTCGAAGTGTCATTTTTTTTCTGCTGTGTAGTACTCCATTGTGTAAATGTACCACTTTTTCCTTATTCATTCTTTGATCAAGGGACACTTAGGTTGTTTCCAGGTTCTGACTATGACAAACAATGCTGCTATGAACATAACTGAGCATATGTCCTTGTGGTATGATTGAGCATCCTTTGCATATATACCCAAAAGTGGTATTGCTGGGTCTTGAGGGTCAATAGCTACACCCAGTGCCTTCTTTCTACAGTAACATTGTCCTTACATTTAGCACTCTGATACACATGGTTTCCTTTTCTGAAATTGTCTGTTATTTGTGCTTACAGAGAAAAGCATTAACAATTTTATATATACATATCATACATACACTTATATGTACACACCACACACTCATATATATATATACATATATAAAATATTATATAATATTATCTATTAGGCTGGCAACTTGGCTCAGTATGAGTCATATTTATTAACTTGCTTTCCAATTCTGATGTTGTGAGTTTAATTCTCAGACCCACATATTGGAAGGACCCTCCAACTGCCACATGCTGTGGTATGCATCCACACACAAAATAAATAATTTTTAAAATTTAACGTCATCCATTGTGCTTTTAGGCATTTGTCACAGAGATTGAGTCATGTTAAGTGTATCTTGGGGAGATAATGGAAAGGAAAAGTTACTCTTTTCAAATATCTATGAGCTGTTCTCAAACTTCATCCTTGCCCTGGCCCAGAGGTACTTACGAACTCATCTGAGCTGCCTTCAAATGGAGCACACTGCTGTCGCTATTTTTAGTCTCCTAATTCCCTCTCCAATTGCTCAGCCCACAACTTAACATCTTCAGAAATGTTTTCTTAGGTGGCCTTCGAGTATCTCATAAAGAAGAAAGGGGTTTTATATTTTTCCGTTGCCAGTGGTGTGTGGATTTCTCACACCTGCTTTCCAGGTCAATGATAGCGACAACTCATGATGGTCTATCTCTCCCCTTTAGCATCTTATGAATAATCAGCGCTGCATGCTTTCAAAAGCCAAGGAATCAGACTGGCACACGCAGAGAAGTACAGGAGAGCTTTAATGTGCCCTCCTTAGATGCCAGATGCTACTTTTCCAGAAATGCCATTTCTTGCTTCCGGTTGTAGGAAGAATTTTTTTTGTGAGTCATTTGAATGGCTCATACACAGCTTTTGTTTGACTGTGCTTATGAAGGACTCCAATTCCCCTTTTCCCAGAGGCAACCCCAGCATAGTGGTTCCCCAAGTGTAGGTCAGCAGTTATACCCAATGTCTTCCCTCTATAGGTAGACTTTCTTTATATTGAGCACTCTGATAATGCAGTTTCCTCTGAAATTTTCTGTTACTTTTGTTTACAGAGAAAGCCATAAACAAGAGAGCTTGCTTTCACTTAGGAAAGGAGTCATGAGAAGTCATTCGAGTAAGTGGGCTGATTTGTAGGACTGAGAGGATGTTGAAGGATTAGGTAATGGGGGGGGGGGGTTTGAGGAAACAAAGGCAAGAATATGTAGCTCAACATGGTTTGGGAAAGGCTTGACCTGCTAAGGAGCATGTAAAGGGTTCTGTGTTCCACCACAGAGATACTTGTGTGTCAGTGTCTATTGCTGCCTTATTCACAATAGCAAGAGGATGGAGCCAGCTTAGTTGTCCATCAAGAGAGCATGAAAATGAAGTGGAAATGAATGTGTACATACATGTGTCTCTCTGTGTGTATGTGTCTGTGTGTATCTGTGTGCATATGTGTCTCTGTATCTGTGTGTGTGTGTGTGTGTATGTGGTCATGGCTGTGTATCTGTGTGTGTCTGTCTGTGTGTGCATCTGTGTGTGTATGTGGCTGTGTATCTGTCTTTCTTTGTGTGTTTATGTATCTGTCTGTGTGTCTATTTCTGTGTGTTTATGTCTGTGTATCTGTGTGTCTGTATGTGCATGTATGTGTTTCTGTGTGTGTGTGTGTGTGAGAGACAGACAGACAGACAGACAGACAGAGAACTTACTCAGCCATGAATTATGAAGTGATTGGGAAACATTTTCTCTTGTGAGGTAACTCAGGCTCAGAAATACAGTTATCGTTTTTTCTCCCTCTTATGCAGAACCCAGCTTTTAAAATTTGTACGTGGATTTATGTGGGTATGAATGTGTGGAGCCAGGAAACTAGAGAACATCTATAAGAAGGAAACTGAGAGGCTTTGGGGTAAAAATGTATGGAGGATAAAGGGGAATACTGAGGACAAAAAGTCCATTGCAAATGGGGTACAGAAGAGAAATGCAGGAAAGAACCACACAAAACTTAGTAACAGACTTCCACAAGGAAATCTGTTAGTTTGTATGGTAACTAAAACATAAAAGAAAACTAAAGATAAATCATAGAAAGGTTTATGTTAGCTGAAGACTTTAAAACTAAATATAAGAATTAGATCTAAGCCGGGCGGTGGTGGCGCACGCCTTTAATCCCAGCACTCAGGTGGCAGAGGCAGGCGGATCTCTGTGAGTTCGAGGCCAGCCTGGTCTACAAGAGCTAGTTCCAGGACAGGCTCCAAAGCTACAGAAAAACCCTGTCTCGAAAAAACAAACAAAAAAAAATTAGATCTAGTTCTAACATTAGTACCAGAGTTAACCTTTGAACCCTCATGTGTAAAAATAGGAATTAAACATGCTTTTCTGAAATGACAAGGTCACTGTGGAAAATATAGATGAGCAACCTTATAAAGCAGCTGAAAAATGAACATTTATGACCAATTTAATTACATACTTAGACTAGAAGGCATGTCCTGTCACAATGTAGACTCCAGGCTTTATCAAAACATAGTGATCACTCAAAGTGTTTGTTTACAAAAGAATTTTTGACAGGAAAAGTTTACATTTCTTAGGAAACACATATACTTCACCCTGAATCATCTGGGATCTTGATCACTTTTGTACCATGAAGTTGGCATGATGGAGATGCTAGATGAATAGGTAACCAAGGACGACAGACTTCAATAGTATCACACATCTGTAACCCCAGCACTCAGGAGGTAAGTGTGTGAAGAATACCACTGGATGCATAAGGAGATACTACCTCAAAAATCCGAGAAAGGAAGTACAGAAGGGAGAAAGGGAAGAGGAGGAAGGATATGAAAGAAAGGAGGGAAGGAAGGAAGGAAAAAAGCCAAACTTCAGACAATACCATAAACTTTCTTGATTCTTCAGAGAGGACATGTAAATGGAAGAATTGACCTTGGTGCAACCATATTGGTTTCTGAGAAAAGACTTGTGCAAATATTGAATCCACAGAAGATTGCTTCCACTCATAGTAACAGGAGCCCAGCTGTCTTCAAAACCCTCTGCTCAGACTGTAGTTTGCCCAGACACACTATCATGGTACACACCTTAGCCAACGGACTCACTCTCTCTTTTTTTCAGTCCCAGCAGCTGAGCCCCAGGCTTCGAGACTGCAATGTTGTTATTACTTCTTAAAGCATTCCATGAGGTCATTGAATATTTTCTACTTTTGAAACAACAGGTCACTCTTCTTCCCAGTGGAAATAATATAAGATACAAGATGTGTCTATATGACAGAACATAATATAAAAGAACATCGTAATTATACCTGCACTTGTAAAATGTATAGAGTTATACATAAAATTTGGATCATACCAATCAAAATCTGTCTCTGTTTATAAACCAATGGGGACATTTGGTCATTTCTTCACCCTTTCATGTGTATACATGAGCAAATGTCCTTGTTATCAACACAAGATCTTACAAGCATGCCCCCACCTGGCCATGATGGTCAAGCCTCAGTGTGGAGCATACATGAGCACATGTCTCTTAGCAATTTTGGGCAAGTCTGTCACTCTCATCCTGGACTTCTGTGCTGAAAGTTAGTTCACTGGGAAGCTCCTGACCAAACCAACTCATGAATTTACAAGTATTAGAGCTATTTGAGCTCATTATTAAAATCTGAAGCTACTCAAGATGAAGGGGAATCATTTTGGATGCACCTGCCTCTTAGAGGCCAGCCCCCTCTATTACCCTTTTCATTTTTAGTCAAAAAGATGATCTCATGTTCTGTTGGTCATTTATTTGGCAGAAAACAGTGCAAAGTGGCATATTACAGGTTGCACTATGAAGCGAGACTAGGTTGACTTAGGGAATGAAAGTAGATCACAAATACATTAAAGTGAACATTGTCCTTTGTGGTCCCAAAGAGAACACTGAGTGGACCTGAGCATCTCCAGAAAACTTAACAACCTCAGTGAAACTGCTCCCTAGGCAATGTTTACTCTAACAAGGGGTTCTGCTTCAGCAAATTGGAACAGCTTTTCTGAACTCTATTACATTTCGACAAATTATTTACAGAGATAAACTCCTATATCTTGCAAAGACTTCTTGGTTAATTACTCAGGGGATATTTGAAGGAATCAACTGTGATGTACAAACACTATTTCTTTAAGATCTTCTCACACTTTCTCCATTCTGCCAGAAGATCAGGGAGAAAAACAGAAACTTTATTGACCAGAAGATAAGTTTCTGGAAGTAAACTTACTTAAAAAGAATGTTCAGTAAATCAAAGATTTCTCAGACTGAAACATACTTACAAATAGGACTGTGGATCTTTCAAGGAAAGAAGATTGGAAAGATGTCCCTCACTTTTAGACGTGAACGAATCCAGGAAAACGTATACATTTTGTAAATTCACACATACTGTGAAGGAAAAGAACCAAAACATTGCTAGACCATTCCTTGTCTTGTCCAATTCTACTGGAATGGATTCCAGTGGCTAACACACCTTTTCCTTCTTAGCTAGCTGAGAACAGTCCTCACACATACAGTTGGGAGTCCTCAGTCTACATTGCAAGAAAACCACCTACCCTAGGCAGCCAAAAGTTGGTGAGATAAGGAAGAGTGAGATGAGAATTCATGGCTGGTCCTTGACTATTCCAGCCCCAGTACCAAATTATGGGAAGAAGTCTTCAAAAGCTTCTATCTCGTTTCCCCTTTGACCTTTACTGGATGAAGGACCCAAAGCATGAATTTCCCAAAAGAACTGTCAACTCCTAGAAGTTCATGTTACTAGTGAACTGTGCTCATAAATAACTAAGCCACAGGATGAGTTCATGTGATAAGGATGAGATCAAACATGATAAAATCTATCCTCCCACATGATAGAACTTAGTAATGACAACTAAAAAGGGGGGGCCACATAAAAGTGAATGTGACCCTACACCACAATGAGCCTCAATGAGGGGAAACGTATGGAGTGTGCAGGAGAAGGCCAGGGGATTGTGGTTCTCATTAGGATGGCATTGCAAAGAAAGAAAGAAGCACATACAATAGCCCTGGGGTAGGAAGGACCATGATACATGTAGGGCACATGAGGGCCATTGAAGTTAGAATGCAGTGAGCTGCAGGTCATGCAGTCACCAAAGGAAAATGAGACCACATCTTGCCAGGGTTTGTACAGACTTAGGTGAATGTTTTCATGCAATGGCTAGCATCTAAATCATTTTAAGTTAGAAATTTATAAAAATCAACTTGGCTATCTACCAAAGATGATGCAGATACTTGCTGGAATGTTCCAACATGTGTGAAAGCATTTTATGTAGCCAAAAGCATTGCTTAATGCCAAGTAAAAGTAACTATTACAAAGAGTTTTGGTTTACAGAAAAAGAGACAGTAAAATAAGGGAGTAGATAATACATTTTCAAAAAATACCCCAAATGATGGGAAATCCTTGTAATCACTTACAAAACTAGGCTTTGGCTCTCAATGGTCTAGATGGTTAAAATGTGTTACTGGGACTGTCAAAGCAGAAGCAAGGTTCAGCATTTGCTTGATAGCATTTTCTGTGTCAGTAGGGGCAGTCACCTGGGGAAACTGATGCCGGGAATTGTCATTTGCTGTATTCCTTTAGGTTCAATATGTCAGTAATTCACCATGTGATCTTGGGTCCATGTTTTGGACTCCCTGGAATCATTTCCATTAGGAATTAAGAGATGAAAGTAGCTGGCTGTTTCTTGGCTCTTCCTCCATAAAATTGTTACATATGAACACATGAGAGAAAATCATGTGTGTTCACATGCTCTTTTCATATTTATTTCTTATGAATTATAAGTCACAATTATATATTCAAAATCCTCTTTGCACCATGTCAAAGGGTCTGTATGCTGTGAATGCTATTGATGAATGAAGAAACTGGCTTGACTTGATAGGGTAGAACTTAGATAGGTGGGAAAACTAAACTGAATTTTGGGAGAAAGAAGGGCAGAGTCGGAGGAAAAGCCATGGAGCCACTGCCAGAGACAGATGTGCTACAACCTCATGGTGATGCACAGATTAGTGGGGATGGGTTAAACTAAGAAGTAAGAGTTATCAAATAAGAAGCTAGAGCTAATATGCCAAACAGTGATTTAAATAAAATGGTTTCTGTGTGATTGTTTTGGGGCTAAACGGCTGGGAACTAACTAGAGACCTCCTTCCAACAATGTCACTTGATGTGTTAGTCATGTGGTGTTTGTTTTATTTTCATGGATAAACTGTAACCAGGTCCTTTGTTCTTTAATCTTCCTGGAAACAGTTAACTGATGACTCTGCATCTTACCAGAATAAAATCTTCACACATTCTAGAAGATGTATGGCTGGGGCAGACTGCAGAGCCACTGGCAGTGGCAGTAGGGTTTATCTCTATTGCTTTACTGACTTTTAGGGAAACTATTCTCTTTGGATGGATACCTAGCTCAGCCTAGATATAGTAGCGTGGGCCTTGGACCTTCCCCAAAGCAATGTGTCTTAACCTCTCTGAGGAGTGGATTGGGGGTAGGGGCATAGGTAGAAAGAATGTGAGGGGAGGAGGGAGAGGGAACTGGGATTGGTATGTAAAATGAAAAAAAAATACTTTGTTTTCTTTTCAAAAAAATAAAATAACCTAAATAAATAAATAAATAAAAATAACTCACTGTCATTCTCTACCTTTGCCATCAAAGGGGTCTTAATATAACTTAGTCTACTTAAATACAAGGTCCTTCCTTATCTCCTAAGGGGACATTTCCTGAAGAAAGACAGGTGCTGGCTAGTTAACTTCATCATTTACTCTAAGACATCATATATTTATAACATTCTAGGATCAGGCTCAGTTGGATCCAGCAATTACTGAAATTGATATGGGCAGACATGAAATAGGTAGAGATGGACTCGAGCTCCATATTTCATTGCTTGCAATAGACTATGAGTAACACCTATAGGTTAAAATAAATGATAAGAAATTGAAATTATCTGAGAGGAATACAGCATCAATCAAAGTAGGAAAGCACAAAAGCTTTGGATTCGGACTTAACCAGGTTAGGTCAATCACTTGGTAGTCCTGATGATTTTAGGAAGTTATATAACTTCTACACCTATAAAACAAATGTCATAGACACTTGCCAATGAACTATTAAGTTTTACTTAGGAGAAGTTATTGTAAAGCCAATAGTATGGTGAGTACTTAACAAATATCATATGCAAAAGAGCATGATTGTGCTGGAAGATTTAAATGGTGAGAAAGTTCCTTCCCATCTACAGGCCAATTGCAGCACTGTACATGAGACAATTCATGCAGTTAACAAATATTAAGCAATACTTAGGTTATTATGCTGTGCATGAAAATCAAAACCTTAGTTGTTTAGAAAAAAAACTATTTTTAAAATTACATTTATTTATTGTGTATGTGTGTTGGTATACATGTGATCAGAAGATAATTTGCAAGAATCTCTTTATATCCTCTAGGTCCCTGGGAATTAAATTCAGGCCATTAGACTTTAGTAAAAGTACCTTTACCCATAGAACCAGCTCTTCAACCCAATGACAGAAGACATCTTCTAAGAAATCCACTAGTATATTATGAAAAGATGAAGATTATTAACTTAGTAGATGTTTTCTTCTGCTTATTGGAGAAGTAGTCTATTCTTCTTTGATGCCTAGCATCTTTACATATTAACAATCCTTTTCTTCAGTGACTACCTCTTTGGACATGGAATGGAAAGTGTGTCTAAAGAATTGGAATCAGAAAGATAGCTCAAAGATTAAAGGTTCTTGCTGCCAGTCTTGATGGCTTGACTTCAATTCTTGGGACACACATTGTTCAAGAATAGAACCAATATAAATTGTCCTATTTCAGTGTGATATGAACACACACACAAATACATACACTCACACACTAAATAAAAGAATAAATAAAACATAACAACATTTTAAAAGAATAGTAAGACATTGTAGTAAAATTTATGAAAAATACTGCCATTTCAAAAGTCCCCAATGTTAAAAATTAATTGGGAGTATTACTGTAGTCAATAATTATTGAGTATATAACTTATAATTGTCAAGATAAACAAGCCAGAGATAGTGATATTTGGGACTCAGGAAAATCTTAAGTTTGAGGTCAGCCTGGAAAATAAATGCTTTCTACGCACCTTAAAAATCACCTGTATTCATCTACAACTAAAGCCAACAACTAAAGCCCCTCTTCTGAGTTCATGCTCAAAGGCAAAGAAGAGATGACAATCCCCTTTCTGCTCCTGTGCCTCGAATAAGCAACAGTTGGTTTTAAGTTCAATTTCCTCTCTTTCAATTCTGGACACTGAAATGTCGATGGATTCTAACGGGCTCTTCCTCCATGGCATTTGGGGCCTGTGAACAAATGCGTCCACTAGTAATGTGGCACCACAGGCAGTACCACAAATGAAGAGCTTCCCTGCAAAAGGGAAACCTAAAATTGTTCTTTCTTCTGCATGCTAAACCATCAATTTACTTTCTTTCCTTTATTTTTTATCAGATGTTTAAAGAGAGTTCTCACTGAGAAAAGGTTTCAGGAGGAAATAAATAGCAGTAATCTTGAATCAAAATTATCTATCTAACTGGGTGGTTGACAGGAATTCTTCAATTTTGAGATTGAAAACTAGCAACGGAGGCTTATCTTCTACTGGCACTCTTGTTCTCTTTGCATCCTTGCACACAGCAGTGAGATTTATGAAACACAGGTCTATTGAATGCTGCACATTTGTTGGGGGGGGGGGCTTGCTTATCAATTTAGATTCTTGTTCCAAAAATTTTTTCTCACCTCTAGGTTTATAAGGTAGTGCCTCGGGATTCTATGCAAGATATTATTACTCTGAAGTCTTCCATTTATTTTCATATTTCAGAAACAACTCCTGATGCCAATAAAAAGAAATAACTGATACACAGAATCATCGCTCCCTCAAGCACACATTCAGAATCAGGCTGTTCAAGAAAATTCTAATTCATAGTCAAAAGCGCCATTCAAAAGTTGATGCAGGCCGGGCAGTGGTGGCTCACGCCTTTAATCCCAGCACTTGGGAGGCAGAGGCAGGTGGATCTCTGTGAGTTCAAGGCCAGCCTGGTCTACAAAGGGAGTTCCAGGACAGGCTCCAAAGCTACAGAGAAACCCTGTCTCGAAAAACAAAACAACAATAAAAAAGGGGTTGATGCTATTGGTTGCTGTATTTTTCTCACCTTATATTATGTTTATATAATCCCTAGAAGGAACCTTAGAATTTCATTTTCTATGACAATTATCTTTATCTTAAAAAGTCAAAATTGAAAAGGAGAAATTTAATGATTTTTAAAGTCAGATTGCATTTTATAGTACACAGAAATGTAAACATTATTTTTTTCTGGACATCACATGAGGTGCCTTCAAGTATGAAAAGAAAAAAGTTTACTGTCATGGAGGTGAGTTTTTGAGCCAGCATTGAGCATGAGATAGCCTCAGATATCAAAGTTATAATTCATAGGAATAATCTATTAAAATAGATTATTTTCTGGATTGTTTGCCATAATAATTACCAGTAAGAATTTTATTAGTAGATTTAATCATAAACTTTAAAAGACTATTCTCGCCAACCAAGTTATTCATTCCTACAGGTCTCTTTATGCCTATGCAAACATGCATGTACTTACATATGGATGCAGAAGGAAAAGAGTGAGTTGCCTGACTGATAGATGGCTCCAAGAGTCAGGCTTCATCCATAAGGTTGGAGAATTCATGTCATAGAAAACATGGAACAACAACCTGGAGAACAAAAGATAGCAAAGTGCAAATGCTGTCTCTGGTGGTGGCAGTGTCTTCAGTCCCTCTTGTCCTTTGTATTAACCACTGCCAGGCTGACTGATGCTTTTGACATTTACAACATCGGCAACACAAGGTTATGTGCCTCTATGATGCACCTGTATCTAGATTCAAAGGAAAACATCCAGAAAATGAATGCCATATCTTTGAAATTCTCCCAGACAATGGAGGATCTGTTTATAGAGGCAATATAACTCCTTTCCAGAAATTTTCAAAGTACCTGAGCTATGGTGAAAAGGCACCCTTAACCCAAATTTTATTACACTTTTTTAATTATAAGAAATTCTGTGCAAATACTCTCTTGTGTTAGACTGAAAATAGTCTTCTAATTCCATCCCCTAATCCACGAACCTTTTAATATATCACCGTGTATATATGTGCAATAGGACTCTCTGAGTATGATTAACTGAAAGTCCTTGAGATGGAAAGACTATCCTAGATCATATTGCTGGACTCAAAATGTAATGGTCAGTTCCTTATCAAAGAGACCTCAGAATGTGAAGGGAGAGAAAAAGCAATGTGGAAACAGAGGCAACAGCTAGAGTTATACGGTCTCAGCCAAGGAAAGCAGGCAGACACTGGTGTATAGAATAGAAATGCGTGCTCTCGCAAAGCCTCTAGAAGGATCAAGCCCTAGTCACTGACATTAACCTTAGGAGGTTCATACCAGACTCTCACCTTCAAAACTGTAAACAAGTTAAATTGGTGCTGTTTCAGGCCACAAAGTTTGTGGTCGTTATTGCAGCAGGAGAACGCTGGTACATTTCTGAGCATTTTATGAAACCTAATAAGTCCTCTTGTACCCTTGCTCCACTGGTCCACTGCCTAGAACACTGAGCAATTATTTTTGCCTATTAAAGACTCTGCAAACGGCAAAGCCACCCTGCGCTGAGCAGCGAGTTTAGTCAACAAATAGATTGACAGCAGAAACAAATGTTCTCCCAGTGTGTGTTGCCTGCCTAAGTGAGAGTGATGCAGGATGACAGGGACAGTAGACTTCAGATAAAAAATAATGGTAAAACATCACGGGTAACTGTGAGGCGAACGCACAGGAGCTAATCAATGCTATGGGAAAGTACATAACTGTGCAGTTGGTATTTTTTATTAATCATTAAAAGAGTATAAAACAAATAGTATTTTTAAGATTAAAAAAGACTATTTTAGAATTAATTCATAATTATGGAATAGCATGAACATTTAATATTTAAATTCAACTGTAATGGTGAAAGAATTCTGCCATAATATTTTTCAGTTCATTATAAAAATCGTAATTCTCATTAAAAGAATAACCTATCAAAGTGTAACTGGTTACTTGAACCAGCCATATTATGTCTGGAATAGTGGTTCTAAAAATAATAACCACACCACACTTTTAAGTCCTATTTGCTTCTGAAGTTTATCCCTGCTCCTCCTTTTCCTCAGTGCAGCCTTGCAAACTGCATCCATCAACATACATGCTACCAGTTGCTGGTATTGTCTTTATGAAGATGCTAGGATGCTGAAAGGGCCTCAGGCCCACTGGCAACCAAACAAAACTCACAGCAGCAAAATGAAACCCCAATGCTCGCATCACTTAATGGGAGCTGGGAATCCAGTGAATGGGGTGCTTGTCTCCTCTCTTAGTTCTGTAGACTGGATTTCACATCACAAGCATGTTCTATTGATTGGTACAGTGCTTGTGGTCCATAAATTTGTATGGTAGAAATAAACAAAGGAGCCCTGTGAAGCATGTATGTCTCACTAGACATTGTAAGCGTTTATGGAGAAGGACTTTGAAGACAGATTATATTTTCAGTGCCAAGTCAAGTATAACCTACGCAGCCTCTGCTCCAGGGCAAGACTAGAACACACAGCCTAGGTCTAGCTCTCCACTGTGTCTCTTAATCAAGATCTCTTCTCCTCATACCTATTTTATGTTCCTAAAATGTGTTGGAGGAAAAGCTTTAAAGATTTTCTATAGGCATTGTGGAAACCCATAGAAATTTTACATATTAGATTTGCCTCAGAAATGCTTGTAATATACAATGTTTGGAACAATATCTAAAAATTCTTAGCCTTTGTCAGACTTGAGGACCCATGGAGCTAGAGGACATGATCTCCTGGGTTCAAGTTCATGTTCAAGTAGGATATTCATGACACTGAGTTGACTCATGAAGTTAACTCAAAGTTCTATTTTGTTCTGTAAATGAATGCTGAATAAGAGCGATCAGGAATCCTTAGGGTCTTGAATGTACACAGACATTTTCTTTGTCTCTAAGCAGGTTTTATACCCCGTTGTGTGACATGTAAATTATAGACTGAACCGCTTCCCATGGCACTAGTTTCTTGCCTGATTCTGTAACTTTCTTTTGTGCTTTTCTTCCTTTCTTTCTTGAGGAAATATATACCACCATTGTCAGATAGCGTGACAGAAAAGAAACATTCTTAGTGATCATAGCTGTTGTTAAACACTGTTGTAATGATACCTAGTGTCACACTGAGTGTGCAGTGTGAGGAGAGGGGGAGACCATTGTGATACTTCTTATATGTGGATTTAAATTCTAAATAAATCACAAAGGGCAAGCTCTAGCCAGCCGAACCCTGAAAAGGAACACCACAATCATGAAGACAATGCCTCCAGCCTTTGGAGAGTACTCAGAAATCCTCAAGATCATCATCACATCTAGGGCTTTCTCAGTCATTCCTCCACATGTGTCTGCCTCTTAGCCAAGCTCTTCCCCTAGACCTTTGAAATATTTCTGGTCTATTGTGATGGAAATGTCTCTTAGTTAATACTATTTTATGTATTCTCTGAAGTGTGTGTGTGTGTGTGTGTGTGTGTGTATATATATATATATATAAACATACACACAACATAATCTCGATCACATCTACTCTGGCCCATCCCTGGTAACCCTGTTGTATATAGCACCATGTTTCACAGTCTAACAGCATCTTGGCCTCCTCCTTAAGACTTTGAGAATAAGTACAGCCCATGTTGCCCCTTCCACCATTCAGTGTACACATCAGCTACAACAACCCCTAATGTTATGATATAATCAGCAGAACCTATGAACTAAGTGCTTGTGTTCTCCTAAAGTTGATGCTGAAATCTGTAGGCCCATATTTCTATATGGTGTGTCAGCCAGGTGCTAAAGCCATAGGCCCCATCTGAGGTGGTCATGTCTCTGCCTAACAAAAGGTCAGGATGTTGTTGCTTCTTTCTTTGTAATTTGGAGGATGCCTTATAGAGATGCTGATTCAAGCCTACTTGACAGCTAGCATACACAGCAGACAGAGGATTCTTAGCAGGGCATGGATGTATATATCTGCAACCTCAACTCTCAGGAGGCTGAAGCAGAAACAGTGTGAGTTCAAAGTCAACTCTCATACCACATGAGATAAGAAACTAAAGAGTACCAACTATCAAGTAAGAAATGGATTCATGTAAGACTCAGAATCTGACAGTGTCTGGGCTCACACGAGACCCAGAATCTGACAATGTCTTGGCTGTGCAGGTAAATGTCTACAGCCATTAGAAATAAATGCTGTTTTTTTTTTTTTTTGTTTTTTTTTGTAGAGCAGTGAAATTCTATGATAGCAACTCAAACCAGCTAGGACAAGGATATTTGTGGAAAGATGAAAGGATGGGTAGGCCAAAGAAAAGAGTCAAGTTTAATATTTTAGACTCTTCTAAACAGAGAGGTGTGGGTTCAGACACAATCAGGGAATCATTTCCATAAATGGATCCTGAATCTGTACAGAAAGGTCCTGGCATGTCACTGGCAATATGCTACATCCCCTCCCTATCCCCAACTACAGTAACTAAGACTGACTTTGGCAGATAGCACTACAGTTACCTGAAGGTGTTCATGGTATGATCCACCCAAGCCACGGAAGTGTTACTTTACATGGTTAGAGATACTCTGCAGATGCGCTGAGATGAGATGCAATCACCCTGGGTTTTGCAGATGGCTTAATCTCATGAGTCCTTAAGGGTAGAGAGGAGAGCAGGAGAGTGTGAGGCAGGCAGACAGTATGAAAGTAATCTACGGCTTATGAGGGTATGAGGAAAGGGCCACAAGCCAAGAAGCGCAGCAAATCCTAAAAGCAAGTAATGACCCTAAGTTTAAAGTCAGCAAGAATATGAGGACCTCATCCTACGAGCATAAGGACCCATATTCTGTCAATAATCTGGGTGACCAGAAAATGACTTCTCTAGAGTCTTCAGAAAGGATAGTAGCCTGTTGATACATTGAACTTAGCTCATCAAAAACTGGCAGGCCTCCTTAGCCTTATTCCCCATGGAAAGGTGAGTGTGCTATCAGCAGCTTCATGACGCAGGACAATCAGATGCAATAGGAAATCAAGCCAAAACAGGAACTCAGTTTATTACTGTGAGCATCAATTTATATAGGTTAAGTGACATCATATGATGCAGGGGTTACCTCCAGCCAACGAGAGACAACCAAGCCCTCCCTCTGACTGGAGGGGCGTCAACCTAGATTTTGCTGTCTCATCCTCACTCAGTAGCTTTGAGACTATCCTTCAAACTTGAGCCAGGCTTTTCTCTGTTCAACAGGTCTCAAGGTGCAGGCCCTGAAATAATTTTGGCCCAACAAAGAACCAGATTTGTCTGACTTTCAAACTGTATGATTGTAAATTCTCTGATGCTTTAGCTATAAAGTTGTGGTGATGTGTGTGTTTGGGAGAGGGCAGTGGGTGAGTGTGTGAGAGACTCACTTTGGTCATCTTCCTCTATCATTCTTCTTCATCTTTCAGTTAATCTGGAGTTCAGAGACTCAGCGAGATAGAGTGGCTAGTGAGCTCCAGAGTTGTTCCATCTCCTCCTCCCTTGTACTAAGATGGTACTGTATAGGCTAGCATACCTACCTCTTAACATGGGTGCTAGGGAAGTAGAATTCAGCCCCTTGTATTTACACGTTAGCACTTTGCTGTCTGTATTGTTCATGGCAGTGACAGAAAACTAGCTCGCTGGTACTAAAGGTCTAGATGAGAAAATGCAGTAGTATGAAAAGCAGGCAAAATCAGTGTCTTTGTGTCCTGGTGAAGTGTGTATACAAACACCTCATTCTAGTCTTCTAAAGCCTACACCCCTGTAGAATGAAAAACATCAAAAGACTCCATAATTAATGAATTCAGTTACAAGGATGTTTTTTATTGCAGAACTGTAGAAACATGTTCTAAATATATATTAATATATAGAGAGATATAGATATAGATGATAGAGATATAAATAGATACAGTTAAAGATACAGATAGGTATAGCTTTACTTCTACTTACTCTATCCCTATGTTTATATTGCACTTTGATCCTTTGTCCCTTTCAGTGAATAGGGGAGTGTCTACATTTCTCTGTAGATTCTGTGCTGTTTAAGCCATTCAGTTCACCAGTTGACAGCAAGAAAACAATATTTCATTTTTCTTCTTAGGGACTGGAAAGATATCTCAGTGGTTAAGAATATTTGTTTTTATTTCAAAAAACCCATACAAAGTGGCTCACATTGCCCTATAACTCTAGTTGCAGGGAATATAATGGTGCAGGACAATTGTCTATATTCTGTCAATTACGTTGTAAATAAATGCTGATTGGCCAGTAGCCAGGCAGGAAGTACAGGAGGGACAATCAGACAGGAAGTAGAGGTGGTGCAATGAGAACAGAAGAATTCTGGGAGGGAGGAAGCCCATTCCTCTGCAGTCCTGCCCAGACACAGAAGGAGGAATATGTGACTGCCCTGCTGAAAAAGGTACTGAGCCATGTGTCTAACACAGATAAGAATAATGGGCTAATGTAAGTTATAAGAGTTACTAAAAAGCCTGAGCGAAAGGGCCAATCCGTTTATAATTAATGTAGAATTCTGTGTGGGACCTGGTGGGAGGACAGAAACCGGGCAGGACAGAAACCCAGACAACAATATAATGCCATGTTCTGGCCACCATAGGTACCTGCATGCATGTGGGACACATAAACTCATGTATGCATATGCACATAAATAAAAAATAATATTTTCTTTCAAGTTTTTTATGCTGGAATAATTGTGCTTTTATATAAATCTGTGAGAAACAAAAGACATAGAGCCCAGGTATCTTTTAGCTAGTTTACCTTTACAATAACATACTAAATAATTATAGTAAGATATCATGATAAAATTTCAAATTGATGTTGACAAAGGAAAAATTTTACAGTATTTCCATTCAAATCCACTCCCCTTCCTATCTACTTTACTTTAATTTTTAGTAGTCATTAATGTGGCACCTGTTTTTATGATTTTGCTGTTATATAACATGCTATATGTTACAAAATGCATAACAAACATGCTACATAAATATAAGCATATAGACCATAACCACCTTTTTTCATTTGATTTCCTGTGGGGCCGTCTAGATCCTTTTGTAAACTGATAGAATTCTCTGTTTTGCTAACTGGTGTTTCGGGAACATCAGTTTATTTAGTCAATTAGCCTATGTAGGATGCTGAGCTATTTCTAACTTTATAATAAAACTGCTACAAACATTTGTGTAAGGAGTTTGTGTGAACCTAAGGGTTCTTTTTTCTCTGAGATACACACGAGGACACAACTGTTGGGCCTTGCTCTTCCAGCTCATCATCCAGTCTTTTAAGCTCGTCCAAAGTGCTTCAGGGTAATTTCCATGTTTTAAATTCCTACTAGTAATGGAAGACCGATGACAGACTCTCTTAATCAATAGCTGGTTTTGTTGTTCTTTTTCCATCCTTCATTCTCATGGGTATAAGGTGAGATACAGTAGTTTCAGTTTGTAGTTTTCTGATGTGCAATAATTTTGATCTTTTATTGTGAGTTTATTTTCATATAAACTTTGTTGGGATGACTACTTATGTCCCTCTTCATTTTCTAGTTAGAAACAGAATTTGTCCACAAATTTGTAGACATTTGAATTTTAAGAAGTTTTTAAAAACATATCCTATGCTTTACTCTTTCATCAAATACCTTGTCTGCAAATATAGTTTCTCTGCTAACAACTTATTTTTAAATCTTTTCTTAGATCAAATAATACAATGAATTTAGCAAAATTTCCTTTTCTATGTTGTGCTTTTCATGTCAAAATTAATTCTTTTTCCTAGTCCCAGATCTCAAAAATTTCTGTTTATGTTTTATGATAAATGTGTTGGAGTGTTGCTTCTGACATTTAATTGAACCCTATGATCCACAATACGATGTGTTTTATATAGTGACAGCCATCTTCTTTTGACATGTGAGTGTTCTAATGTTGTAACGTTATCTGAAGAGACAAAAAGAGTGTCCCCCATCTTTTCTCCAATTGAGTTGCTATGCAACTTTGTTTTTTTATTTCTTTTTAAAAATCATTGGACATATTTGCATTGTATATGTTCGGATTTTTTTCTGTTGTTTTCCACTGATTTTGAATCTGTCCCTTCACCCACTACATGTCTAGAATTACTCTAATGTTATATCTTTAGTGCTTTAGACTGATTTCTATCCCTTTTAAATTTCCTAACAGATTTTAGCTTTTCTGGCCCCCTTCCATTTCCATATACATTTAATAATAACAATCTTGTTGGTAACTGTAAAATGGCCTTGCTAATAGGAAATAAGTCAAAGTTAGTATGAGCTTGGAGAGGTCTGATGAATTTTCAGTTCCTGGCACAGCGGGAGCCTGTGCCTCGCCAGAGTCTCTGATTCCTTCCATTAGGATCTCAGCACTTTGAGGCACCAGTCCTGTATATGTTTTATTAGGTAGCAGGTGTGTTGTTTCTTTGTTTTTCTCTTTAGTAACTTTAAATAACATTTTAACTTCAGGGTTCACGAGGTCATTTTGAGTATGTAAGAATAGCATCTTACACTTTGATCTTGTATCCTGAAACTTTGTAAACAGTTTTTAATCCTAGGTTCTTTTTTTAAAAAAAAAAAAAGCAATATATTTTTTACTGGACATGGTGTCATATTTTTATAATCCTGGCAACCAAGAAGCTGGGGCAGGATGGTCACAAGTTGTTAGGATATCAAGAACTGCACACCAAGATGACATACACAAATACATACATACATACATATGCACATTAAATATTAATTAATTAAAATCCTTTCCTAAGGAATGCCTGAATAGATAGTTATGCATGCTGTGAAGTCAGAGTAGTTTTACTCCTTCCTGGCTGAGCAGCTTGCTTTTATCTCCCTTCCTTGCCTGTCACATGAGCCAGGACTTTCAGCACTGTATTGGCTGAGTGTAGACAGGATGGATAACCATGCCTTCTTTCCAGGTTTAGGAAGAAGCATGCAGGATTTTATCACCATGTGGAGTTAGGTATGGGGTTCTGGTAGATGCCTTTTATCAAACCAATTCCTATCATGTGCCTATTTTTCTGAGAGTTTTTATCAAATGTGAGCATTGGATTTTGTAATTTTTTTTGCTTTAACTAATAGCATCATATATTTTTCTTTTTACCTGTTAATACAGTAAATTGTAGTGAACAATATGATTTTCCAATTTAGAACTGTCCGCACACCTTTAAAATAATTCCTACTGTAGGGTAAAGAGCAGCAGTTAAGAACATACTGCTCTTGCAAAGGACCCAAGTTCAGTTCCCAGTACCTCTGTCAGGTGGCTCATGGCTCACATCTGCCTATTATTCCAGTTTCAGGGGACCTGATGCTGTCTTCTTGCCTCCATGAGCATGTGTGCATAACACACACATACACTTTAAAAATAAAATATATTTAAAAATATTTCTACTGGAGTTGTATTTATAACTTATTGTTGAATTTAATTTATTAGTGTTTTATTAAGGGTTTTATGTCTGAATTGTTAACCTTCAGCAATTGTTAGCCTGTTTATCTCTCTCTGGTTTGGGTTTCTAGACACACTAGCCTCGTAAAATGATTTAGCATTCACTCTTCCTGTATCTCCGAGCAGAGATTGTGCCAGGTCAATTTTATCTTTAAATATTTGGAAGAATTCTTTAATGAAATCATGCGGGCCTAGAGATTTCAGTTTTTGAGAGGACTTTCTCTAATTAAAATTCAATTTCCTTGTATGGATCTAGAAAACATCATATTGAGTGAGGTAACCCAGATCCAGAAATACAATTATCATATGTACTCACTCATAAGTGGCTTTTAGACATAAAACAAAGAAAACCAGCCCACAATTCACATCCCAGAGAACCTAGACAACAATGAGGATCCTAAGAGAGACATTCGTAGATCTAATATACATGGGAAGTAGATAAAGCCAAAATCTCCTTAGTAAATTGAGAGCATGGGGACCATGGGAGAGGGTTGAAGGAGGGGGGGGGGCAAAGAAAAATGTAGAGTTCAATAAAATCAATTTAAAAAATTCAATTTCCTTAATAGATTTGGGGCTCCTAGAATAAAATGTTTGTATTTTGTACCAGTTTACATAATATATCCATTTCCTGCAGCTACCTTAACAAACTATCATACTGTGGACAATTTAGAGACACATGAAGACTTAGAAGTTCAAAGCAAAGATGTCAAGAGGGCCATGCTCCCTGTGACACACGTGGAGAAGCCTCCTTCCTTGACTTTTTCCACTTATTGCCCCACACTCTTCTTCTGAATGGGAGTATGACTCCAGCTTCCACCTTTTTTGTCTCGGGTACTCTCTGGAGCCTCCAACGTCACTTCCACTCTTTCCACTCTATGTATTCCTGTGTACAAATCCTCTGTCTCCCTTGCAAGACTGCGGCCCCAGGCTCCTTTCTGGCCTCACCGACAGCTCTGTAGCTATGTCTCTATGTTGTGAATCAAGGCAATTGTATGGCCTCATTACTTCTGAGTTATACCTCCTCTAAATTGCCACCAAGGTCCCACTGACATCAAGGTAGGGAGCTGAGCAGAGGTTGCTGTGGGCTGTGGGAGCTAAAATTCTCCCCGCTTACTTTGCCCTTATGGCGCCTCTATGTGTGGAGTTGTGCCTGGTTAGCGGCACCCACTGTTGGTGCCTGTTTGTGGAAATGTCTCCTTCATGGGTGCTGTGCTGAGAGTGCGCAAGATGAGGGACATGCTGCTTCTTCCTGGAGGGGATTCAAGCTCCTGGTCCACACTTAGTCTTTCCTTCACTACATGGCTCAGGAATGGCTTGAATCCATCTAGCCCGGGATAGTGAAACATTGGCTTTACCCTTAGCCTCTTCCTCTACAATTCAGAGTGGGATTTTTTCTTCTAACATCCTGCCATCATGAAGCAGGTATCTGTACATTGTCTGCATGGCTAGGCTGTCTCTGTCATTTGTCTAGAGACCCCCACACATTCCTTGCATGTTCAGACCCCGAGTTGCTCCCCATGCTTCTGCCAGCTTTTTTTGCTATATACAATTCATAATATGGAGAGCCCTAGTTATCCTTGCAAGAGCAAAGCAGGGGATTATATTTATTCCATCTTCCCATTTCCTGGAAGTCCCAGAGCTTTCGTTTTTAGTGTGCTTTTCAATTAAAAGAGAAAGGGCAGAACGCCCCATGCCCTCATCTTAACAGACAATTGCTACCACCAGTGTCTTGATTCCTTTCTTCTTTAAAAATAAAGGCTGTTTATGCTCAAAGCGATGCTGAGCCGACAAACAGAGCAGCAGTGGAGCTTGCGTTCAGGTTCTGAAAGCTGCCGCAGAAGGACGGCCACTGTCGCCGGGTTTTGAGACCTTTTCTGCTCATAGGGTCTAACAGGTGAGAGATGGCAAGTTCCACTTAAGGGAAATGAGTTACATGAAGAGAGGTGAGAATTAAAAACAGGACGGGATGCTTAAAGGAAAGCAAAAGAGCTGGGTGCTTTGGACAAGTGACCACGCACGCATCTCCTCTTCTGTTGTAGAGGACAAATCACAGAGGGTCTTCCAGGGGAGGCGGGCACCACCAGTGGGGACAAGGGAAAAGTGAAATCGCCAGAAGTGAGCATGTGAATGCGGCCAAGTGGGTGAGCAACTTCGGGCTCACACCTGATGTGCACCAGCAAAAGCAAGGGGCGGGGACTGGAATAAGCGGGAGGGGAGCCAGCAAGGAGCGACTGAGTGTAAGGCTCCATAAATCAGTCGCCTGAGATTGGAGATCTAGAAGGGAGGCGGGAATTAGATTGAAGGGTTAAGTCTACCCAACAGTTTCCAAGATCTGAGCAGACCACAGGAGGCGCCACTAGGACGTCTCCACTGCGTTCTGTGGCTAGGGAGGAGCGGGCTTCAGTCTCAGCTGCGGGTGCTCGGCCACCGCGGCTCCAGCCTGCGCGTCTCTGTCCCTCCGAGGGGCGCTCAGGCTCCCTAGCCTTCGCCTGCGCCGTCAGCTTTTCTCTACCCGCAATCAACCATGGATGTCAACTCCTTGCTTTCCGTGCAAAGGTAAGACTCGCATCCCCATATGCCAAATGCTACGTCCCTTCAACTCCGCTAGGCACTGGAGATCACAGGCAAAGTTGCTTTCCAGCATTCGCTCTGCTAGAGATACCCATAAAGAAGTTGAATCCCTGCGCTATGAGCGGTGGGATCAGCCCTTAGGGAACCTTGGTAGCTCCCAACTGGGTGGGGTCCGTGTGCTGGAGCCGCACCAGGTGGAGGACAGTTAGGAGCCTGCCACTAAGACTGTGGGACTGGGGTCTCCTCTGGCCGACAAGATACGAAGATACCTGGGGAACCTGACTTTTAAGTGTATGTTACCTGGAGCAGTTTCGCGCCTTGTTGTGGAATGATTTCCAAGGTGGAGAACAGAGACCAGAGGGAACAAGACCAAAGCCAGTTTCTCCATCCCCCACCCCCGTGCCATTGATCTTGACCTGGGCTAGTTTGGGGGCTCTGGAGTGAGGTACAGTGTCGTGTAGCATTGGGGGGGGTGTCTCTTCAATCTCTCACTGACACCTAACCTGAGTCCACCTGAAATCCTGGGCAGAGACCTCCTCAGTTCTTTAGCATTTCTGAAGCGCTTACCAAATTCCACCCTCCTCCCCTCCTCTGACAGGTAAGCGCAGCCACCTGAGAGATGCAGTTACAACGTTTTGTTGTCTGGTCTCCTCAATCTCCCTTCCCACCGCTCCGGTTCTGTTCTCCGCCCTACCCAGCAGGAGAATTCAAGAATCTGTGTATTTTCTTCTACTCCCTATAAATCGCTAGATTGAATTGGTACTGGGGCTCCACGGTGGTTCCCCAGCTGAGCAGGTAGTTTTGAGCCCTTTGTGCTCTGCCCAGCACGAAACTGAGCGTTCACAATTCAGACCAAGTGCTCTGGGCACTGTTGAATGGCAACAGCCTGGGGTGTCACGCTGTTGTCCACCACAGCCCCACTTCTCACCTCCCAGGGTTCAGTGATGATGATCTTGTAGACTCTTCCTTCCTTCCTACCCCCACCCCACTCCCCAACCAGCCCAACAATAAACACTTGGAACTAGGATTCTGGAATTGCATTGGAACACAGTGAGGCAAAATACTCACAGGCAAAGTCTCACTCACACCCAGTAGCCAAGATAGGGTGACCGGAATAGGGTTGAGTGTAAGGAGGTGGTAGGTAATTGCCTTTCAAGGGTTCAGAGCCTGCCATCTACAGACTGGAGTGTTTATGCTGTGTGTGAGAGAACCAACCTTCCCCCTTTCCCAGCCATCACCCACCTCTGTGGCCTTAGCAAAGTGAGCTTTCTACAAAACGCCTGGGGAAGCTCTTAAGTGAGCCTCTAATTCTGAGGCTCAACCAGGAATAAATGACCACGGAGTCTCTCTATTCCTACCTAATGTCTGAAAAAGCAAGAAAGTGTTGTGGGAGGGAAGATTTTAAAGGCTTTGAAAATAGCCAATGTTGTTGATTTCTAGGTAAGAGAATACCACGTTTTAAAAGTCAAGTCTATTAGAGAGTTACTGTTTACTGCCTGGAGAAATGGTCCTTACAATTTATGCCTTGAGGGCTAGGCATCCAGCTCCCCTATGGAGCTCTAGCCTTGCATGCCTGAGCCCCAAATTCAGTCCTCAGTTACTCCACCCCACTCTCCACAATTGAAATGGTGAGCTCAGCAGTCCCTACATTCCCAAAGAGGTGCTTTTCATAACAAATCCCGTACTTTAAATCCTCCTTTTCAAGTTGTCTTGAACATGGATCAGTCCTGCCTTAATTTCCTTCTAATCCTGCAACATTCTCTAAGATATTAGAAACACACCAGGCCAATAATTTATTCGGATCTTGTCTACTGTAGTACCAAAAGTGGCTTTATAAAGAATAAACTAGTTGAAGCTACATACTTGAGTCTTAATAACGTGTCTCCAGAAGTAAACCTTTCAAATATTATCACATACTTACCAAGAAACAGTGCATCATTTTATTTTACCCAGACTGTAATTTAATTTAGCAACACATCACTTATATTGTTAGATGATAGGAGAAAAGCAATTTTTTTCATGAACTCAACAAGTCAAAACTGTATACTAAACTAAAGCCACACATCGGTGATGATCTATTGTAATACCCTTGTTCATTCCTGTGTTTTAGTGTAAGTAAGTATCACAGTTTCTCTCCCATAAGATTTCATGGGAGGCCATCAGAATTTCCTTTTCGTGTGTGTGTGTGTGTGTGTGTGTAAACAGAAGTGGAATTTGAACTGCTATCTATTTGCCCTGTATTAGTCACCAGACTTGTTTGCAAAAGTTTGAATATTGAAGAACTGATGATTGGGTATTCTACATGAGTATTTTTGAGAAAATGGCAAGATGATCAAGTAATAATGAATTATTACTGATCAAGAATGCATTGCACAAATCTGAAACGTTCTCAATATTTAATAAAGCAAAACTAGTGTTTATCAGCACTTCTTTTAAGCAAGATAAAATATTTTAGACATCTCTTCAACAATGCTTCAACAACATGGTTTGGGAACACAGTGAATTAATTATAGGATACTTTGTACTGTTGGCAGGTTTGTTTTTTTTCATTCTTGCTGTTTTCAGTTAAAACAGCATGCAAATGGAGCAGTACTCAAACAATACTGTGGTGACCAATCTCAAAATGGAATCTGAATAACAATTTGGTAGCTTTGAAACATGGGATTTTCTATTAACCTTGTATTTGCAAAGGTTTCAGTTTATTTTGACAATGAAGCTTTTGATTTTCAGGTATGTATTAAATTGTATGAAGCGCATTGCAGACTTTTAAAAATTGTTGAATATAGAAGCCAGACAATGTCTCCAAAAAGGAAATCAAGTAGTAAGGAAATCAAATATCCTCACATTAGATATATTATAAACCCAGAATTTCGTCTTCTTTTCTGGCTTGTCATCTGGTAGAAATAAAATGGTTTTAATGTGGGAGCCTAGGCAGTTTGGATGCTCCTCTTACTAGACTGGGATGGAGGTGGATGGTCTTTGGACTTCCCACAGGGCAGGGAACCCTGATTGTTCTTAGGGCTGACGAGGGAGGGAGACTTGATTGGGGGAGGGAAATGGGAGGTGGGGGTGGGGAGGAGGCAGAATTCTTTAATAAATAAATAAATTAATTAAAAAAACAAAAAACAAAGGTTTTTATTTTAGCTTGGTTATTTTTACAGCCAATGTGTTGGGAGCATGTCTTTATCTGTTTGATAAAGTTTATTTGATTTGCTAAGTCACATAACTAGGTGTAGATATAAAAGGATTTATGTTCTCTCCCAAGTATTTCCTCTACCACACTTATTCCTGTATCATAGCTACCCTTAATGGATGTAAGACAATGTTGTTTACATGAGTAACTGTGTGCACAATCACATTTAGACATTATTAAGTATCATTCCACATATTAAATTGTTTGATCATCACATTCTTGAGAGTTAATTATAACAGATATTACTTCTACTTCCTAGCAAAAACTCGGAAGCAAAAGAAAATTAAATAAAGCAAATATTTGATTTAGAAGTCCATATATATCAACTAGGAGACCCCAGAGTTCTTCCGGCTTCACATCCAGTTTTTTGTTTGTTTGTTTGTCTTATTTTTTATTATATTTAAGTGTAACTCTGAACTCACACCTAAATAAGAGAGAAAGAAATGCTGGTGCAACTTAATTGGTAATATTGTTCTCAGACACCTGGGGCATCCTAAATGCAAGATGGTCCTTAAAGCAGTAAGCCTCTAAAACAAAGATTAAAAAATACATTTTTCAATAAAATAAGTTACAAACAAATTATTTTTTCACCTATACCATAATCGAGATGGAATTTGAAGTTGAAGAAAGAGTTAATCTGCTTTGTAAACATTTACATCTCTAAAACAAAGATTAAAAAATATATTTTTCAATAAAATAAATTACAAATTATTTTTTCACCTACACCATAATCGAGATGGAATTTGAAGTTGAAGAAAGAGTTAATCTGCTTTGTAAACATTTATATCTCTAAAACAAAGATTAAAAATACATTTTCAATAAAATAAATTACAAACAAATTATTTTTTCACCTACACCATAATCGAGATGGAATTTGAAGTTGAAGAAAGAGTTAATCTGCTTTGTAAACATTTACATTTCTATACTGTATAGAATACAGTATAAAATTCCTTTTGTTTTGTTAGGCTTCCTGGATTCTATTTTGATCAAACACATTCTAAGTGGGTTATTGGAGGAAAAAACTAAAAGTTTGTTTCGAAAAACAATATGAATTATTGATTTCATCATTTTATTTTAATCAGCCTATAATTTAATTTAGCAACACATCACTTATATTGTTAGGTCCTAGGAGAAAAGCATTTTTTTTTCATAGAATCAACAAGTTAAAACTGTATACTAAACTAAAGCCCCATACATCGGTATATTTTTTGGTGAATGTTTATAGGTTTTCAAATTCTTAAAGAAGGAGAACTGTACCAGGCGGTGGTGGCCCACACCTTTAATGCCGGGCCTCCAGAGGAAGAGGCAGATCTCAGTGAGTTTGAGGCCAGTCTGGTCTGCAAAGTGAGTTCCAGGACAGCCAAAGATACACAGAGAAAACCTGTCTCAAAAAAACAAAAACCATTTAAAAAAAAATAGAGAAATACAGGTGCATAGCTTCATTTCTATGCCCTCTTGACTAACAAGCCTGAGGAAGCACTGGCCTGAACCTTTTGTGTGGAGGGGCAGGGTTAAGGCTCACATGCAACTCTAGGAGGTAAGTGAAGTTTTTTCAGGGAATGCATCTCTCTCTCCCCAATCCAACACTAAGCTGCATCCACATTCCCTAGCTCACAAAAGCTAGGATGCTTCCAGTCCAGAAGTAACTTCCTATATAGACAGAGAAACTTGGAGTTTGGAATCTAGACAAACATACAAGATTTGAGGTGCTGGCTGTGCTTCTGTGACATGGGCACATGGTGAAGTAACAGAAATTCTCAAAGCAATTTCTAATGAAAACACCTTTATAAGTACCCTTGACATCGACCGTTTACTGTACTGGCAACTTTCGTGGGCACCTGGCTTCCATATGTATAAGATATATATATGTATATGTATATGTATATGTATATGTATGTGTATGTGTATGTGTATGTGTATGTGTATGTGTATGTGTATGTGTATGTGTATGTGTATATGTATATATGTATGTATATATGTATATATATGTATAAGATATATGTATATATCTTATACATATTTGTATACATAGTTGTAAGTGATTACCCTGCAAGTCAACTCTTCCAGAACTTCTTGTTCATAAGGGAATCGCTCCCTTGGCTAGCCCTCCTCAGCTGAATGCTCTTTGGCTCTCTGTGGGAGAGTTTTCTCCACATGAAATTTTAGGGAGGAAAGAAGAAACAGTGGTGCATTTGCTACTGGAGTGTTCATGTCCTTGCCACTGTCACTGTCTGTCTAAGGTTCTTATTGACTCCTCCTGGATATTCTGACACATGGAGGGGGGTATACTGATCATCTGGGTCCCTTTTGTTTCTTATGTTCTACAGTGTCACATTTGCTGTTTGTTGTGCCTGTGACTGTCAGCTGGGTACTTTAAGGATGAACGTGTAACTTTCTTTTTTTTTTTTTTATTCTTTTTTTTTTTATTCTTTTTTTTTTTACTTATTTATTTATTTTTATTCTTTTTTAATTAAAATTTCCACCTCCTCCCCATTTCCCATTTCCCTCCCCTCCTCCCAAATATTGCCCTCCCCCCACTTCCCTCCCCCTATCCCCACTCCTCTTCTCCTCCCCCCACTCCATTCCCCCTCCCTCTCGATACTGAAGAGCAGTCCAAATTCCCTGCCCTGCGGGAAGACCAAGGTCCTTCTATCTACGTCCAGAAAGGTGAGCGTCCAAACAGGCTAAGCTCCCACAAAGCCAGTTCATGTATTAGGATCGAAACCTAGTGCCATTGTCCTTGGCTTCTCATCAGTCTTCATTGACCGCCATGCTCACCTTATTCTTTTTTAATTAAAATTTCCACCTGCTCCCCGTTTCCCATTTCCCTCCCCTCCTCCCAAATATTGCCCCCTCCCCCCACTTCCCTCCCCCTATCCCCACTCCTCTTCTCCTCCCCCCACTCCATTCCCCCTCCCTCTCGATACTGAAGAGCAGTCCAAATTCCCTGCCCTGCGGGAAGACCAAGGTCCTTCTATCTACGTCCAGAAAGGTGAGCGTCCAAACCGGCTAAGCTCCCACAAAGCCAGTTCATGTATTAGGATTGAAACCTAGTGCCATTGTCCTTGGCTTCTCATCAGTCTTCATTGACCGCCATGCTCAGAGAGTCTGGAATCAACCCATGCTTATTCAGTCCCAGACCAGCTGGCCTTGGTGGGCTCCCAATAAATCAGTTCCACTGTCACAGTGGGTGGGTGCATCCCTCGTGGTCCTGATTTTTTGCTCATGTTCTCCCTCCTTCTGCTCCTCATTTGGACCTTAAGAGCTCAGACCGTTGCTCCAAATTGAGACTCTGTCTCTACCTCGATCCATCGCCAGATGAAGGTTCTAAGGTGATATGCAAGATATTCATCAGTATAGGATAGGGTCATTTCAGGTTCCCTCTCCTTAGTTGCCCAAGGTACCAGCTGGGGACATATTCCTGGACACCTGCGAACCCCTCAAGAGTCAAGTCTCTTGCCGACCCTAAGATGGCTCCCTTAGATAGGATATATACTTCGCTGCTCCCGTATCCATCCTTCCTATATCCCAACCATCCCAATCCCCCGAGCTCCTCCCATCCTCCCCTTCTCATATTTCTCATCCCATTTCCCCTTTGCCCCATGCCACCTCACCCGCAAGTTCCCAGTTTTTGCCCTGCAATCTTGTCTACTTCCCCCTCTCCATGCGGATGACTATATGATTTTCTTTGGGTTCACTTTCTTATTTAACTTCTATAGGATCACACATTATATGCTTAATGTCTTTTATTTATGGCTAGAAACCGATTATGAGTGAGTACATCCCATGTTCCTCTTTTTGGGTCTGGGATACCTCACTCAGGATAGTGTTTTCTATTTCCATCCATTTGCACGCAAAATTCGAGAAGTCATTGTTTTTTACTGCTGAGTAGTACTCTAATATGTATATATTCCACACTTTCTTCATCCATTCCTCCATTGAAGGGCATCTAGGTTGTTTCCAGGTTTTGGCTATTACAAACAATGCTGCTATGAACATAGTTGAACAGATACTTTTGTCATTTGATGTGGCATCTCTTGGGTATATTCCCAATAGTGGTATTATTGGATCTTGGGGTAGGTTGATCCCAAATTTCCTGAGAAATCGCCACACTGATTTCCAAAGTGGTTGCTAGTTATTTTTCTATTTGTATAAACTGCCCTCTTTTTTAAATTTACTTTTTTCTCTTTTCTTGTTTATTTGAGGTTAGTTGGGAAATGTTTATAATTCCATGCTAGTTCCTCTACTGATTTGCTATTTATATTTTGCAAAAGCAAAATTGATAGATCAGAGTTTAGTATACATATCTTTAATTAATCACTTTCTATTTTCCAATTATAATGTGTCACTTCACATCCAGATCAAATTTTATTTATACATTCAAATTCTCTACTCTGATATTTTAGCCTTTTGTTGGCGTATATTTTATTTTTATAAATGGCATAAACATTGCATCTTATTTTTATATTAAAGCGCCACATTTTGATTGGGGGAGGGGGAGGGAATGGGAGGTGGTGGGGGGGAAGAGGCAGAAATCTTTAATAATTAAATTAATTAATTAATAAAAAAAGAAAAGAAAAAGAAAAAAAGAAAAAAAAAGAAGTCTAAAAATGAATTTGATTCTTTTTTCTTCACTTCTGAAGTTTTGGATACTTGAGTAGAATTGGGGTTTTGCCTGTGTTACTCAGTTTCTATTCAAAAAGCTTCCTTTATATTTCCTGTGGAGAAGGCCTGTCAGCAGTGAATGTTCCACTCTGCTCACCATAAAGCTTGTTTCTTTTTGACTTTCTTTGAAAAAGAAAAGAAAAAACCCTTATAAGAATAGAGTTCAAGGTGGGTGGTGGTGTTGTACGCCTTTAATCCCAGCACTTGGCAGGCAGAGACAGGCAGATCTCTGAGTTCCAGGCCAGCCTTATCTACAGAGTGAGTTTCAGGATAGCCAGATCTACAGAAAGAAATCCTTTCTTAAAAGGAAAGAAAGAAAGGAAAGAAGGAAGGGGGAGGGAGGGGGAGAGAGACAGAGAGAGAGAGAGACAGAGAGAGAGACAGAGAGAGAGAGAGAGAGAGAGAGAGGGAGGGAGGGAGGGAGGGAGGGAGGGAGGGAAGGATGGAGGAAAGGAAGGAAGGAAGGAAGGAAGGAGAGAGAGAGAGAGAGAGAAATAAAGAAAGAAATAAAGAAAGAAAGAAAGAAAGAAAGAAAGAAAGAAAGAAAGAAAGAAAGAAAGAAAGAAAGAAAGAAAGGGTATAATTCAAAGTTGAAATTTATTTCAAGTAACTTTTGAGGTAGTATACAAAGTGAAGGATATACTGTTATATTTTCTTACACATTTCCTTCTTGATCCTCCTCCTCCACTCCACTGCCCCAACCACCTATACATCTTCATCTGGCTCACATCCTCCCTTCCCATGTCTAGGATTTTGGTTCCCTCTCCTTTTAAAACCATCTTCTCTCATGATCCCCTTTCTAGTTTCATCATCTATACCTCCTCCACATACAAATATTTGTATGTGCATATATAAGTAAATATAGGAGCTATATATGAAAGAGAACATGTAGCATTTGCCTTTCTGAATTGGGTAATGATTTGTGGTTTCATACATTTGTTTTTTTTCTTGTGGAAGAATAAAAACACAGCTGTTGTTACATTTACCATGTTTCCTTTATCCATTCATCAGGTGGTAAACATGTAGGCTGGTTCCCACTCCTTATTGCCAATAGTGTAGCAGCAGCAATAGATGCCCTAGTGTCCACCCAAAAGAAGAATAGCTGTATCTTATGGTAGATCTAGTTTTAGCCCCCCCCCCTTTTTTGAGTAACTCCATAAGGCTTTCTAGAATTACTATAGAAGTTTACATTTCTGCCAGCAGCGAACAAGGGTTTTAATCATTTTCACATCTTCACCAGCATTTGCTGTTTTTATTTTTCTTGATTTTAGCCATTCTAACACAGGTGATATGAAACCTTGAGACAGTTTTAATCTCCATTTTTGGCAGCTGGCGATGTTGAATATTCCTCAAATATTTATTAGCCACTTGTGCTTTTGTTCTTTTGAAAACTCACTGTTGAGTTTATTAGCCTACTCCTTGATTGAAAGGTTTGGCTTTTTTTGTACTGAAACATTACAGTTTATATACATTCTAGACATTAAAAATTTATCTACTATATATAGATGAAGATTTGCAGTTTATATATATTCTAGACATTAAAATCTATCTACTATATATGGATGAAGATTTTCTACTATTCTGTAAGTTGTCTGTTTATTCTGGAGGTTGTTCCCTTTGCTGTGGAGAAGTTTTTTAAATTTAACTTATTCTAATTTCTTTATTATTGTCATAATTATGTGATACTAGAGACCTTATCTAAGAGTTTTTAATCTATGCTTATCGTGATTTTTTTTCTCTGTTTCCTGCTAGCAGATTTGGGTCTTATATACAAATCTCTTTTATTAAAATATTTTAATTTATATTATTAAATAATGCAAATTAAATATTAAGTAATATTTAAATACATATCTTTATTTTATGTTTATGTGTTTGTATCTTGGTGGACATATATATGCACTGTCTGAATATATGTATCTGTGGAAGCTAGAAGAGGCTATCAGATTTCCTGGAGCAAAAGTTATAGACAGATATAGGTGCTAGGAACCAAACCTGGGTCTTCTGCAAGAACACCTGGTGCTCTTAACCACAGAATCATCTCTTCAGTCACAGTATATTTTTAAGATATACTTTGAATCAGATGAAAAAATCTGAATCTTGTTTTGTTTCTCGCCATATGATATCCTTCACCATTTGTTGGGGATGCTGTTAGGATGTTTTTGTTGTTGCTTTTGTTAAAAATTAGATAGTTATAGTTGTGTGTTTCCTCAATAACATTTATTGTAGACGCTGCCCTATTTCCAATGTGGATATTTTCTAACTTGGTCAAAATAAAAATACAGAGGCAGTTGTGTCTATGAGGATTTATTTCTTGGTTATCTATTCTGTTTCACTGATCTGCATTTCTGGTTTTGTGTTAGGATATCTACATCATTGTTATTTCTGATTAGGATTGTTTGGGCCTGGGGGGCACGGAGTCCAAGTTTCTCCATAAATATTAACTTACCAGTTTTTAGGCTTCCATTTTTTTCTACTTCTTTGAAATAAGTGTATGTTTAGAATTTTTTTCTTGAATCTGTGGACTCCTTTGGTAAGATACTATTTTCACAGTATTACGTCTACCAATCAATGAGACAAGAAGGCCTTTCCGTCTTCTAGTATCTTCAAGTTTTTTTCTTCATTGTCTTATAGTTTTTGTTTAGGAGGTCTTTTATCTATCTCCTTAGTTGTAGTTTTTAGTAAATTTTCTTATTTTTTTAAAAGATTTAATGAATGTGAAAATTTTCCTCATTCCTTTTATGACAAGTTTGTCACTGGTGTGTAGAAAAGCTAATGGTTTTTGTATGTTGATATGGTATTCTGCTACTTGCTTAAAGAATTTAGCAGATTGAACAGTTCTCTTGTATAGGGGTTGTTTATCTTATTTTTTTTTTAAGAACAAGATCTTTAATTGTATAGGCAATTTATCTTCTTCCTTTCCTGCTTGTATCCCTTTCCTTTTTCTCTGGTATTGTTCTAGCTGACATGTTAGTACTGCATTGAATAGTGGGAAGAAGAAGGATCTTTGTCTTGTTCGGTTTCAGTTTTCCCTTATTTATTAGAATGTTGATTGTAGGTTTGTCCTATAAAAGTTTGTTCATTATTATATTGAGATACATTCTTTCTATTTCATATCTCTCATAATAATGAGTATATCATAAATGGATGTTAAAATTCAACCGTTTTTTTTCTGTATAATCTGTTGTTTCTGTAAGTCTACTTATGTGGTGCATTATACGTATTGACTTGAATATATAAAATAAGTTGATGGTGATAATCATCAGTACCATCATCATGATAGTTATTATATATCTTATGAAATCTTCTTAAAGAATGCTTCTATTGATCAATATGTAGAGACTTTTTCTCTCTTCTGAATAGTTTTAGTTTGAAATTAATTTTATCAGATGTGAATATAGCTATGCTCACTCATTTCCAGCTTCCACCTTTTTGACAGATTGGTTTATATCCTTTAACTTTCTGTAATTGCTGATCGGATGTGCTTCTTGGAGACAATAGATAGTTGAAATTTGATTTTAATTCAATCAGCTAAGCAATACTAAGGTGATTTCTATTTAAGGTTCTTATTTGAGAGGTTTGCTATTTCCAATGATTTTTAATTTTATTGTTTTTCTCAGATGAAATGCTGCTATCTAGTTTCTTCCTTTCCTACTAATGCCAGAAGTTTGCTACTTTACTCTCAGGAAATGATAAGTTCCTTCCTGGTTCTTCTTTGCTCATCCATTCTTCTCCTGAAATGCATTTCCTCATTTCCTGTGCTCTCAAGACTGGTGTTACCTTCTTCTTCTTCTTTCTTCTTCTTCTTCTTCTTCTTCTTCTTCTTCTTCTTCTTCTTCTTCTTCTTCTTCTTCTTCTTCTTCTCCTTCTCCTTCTCCTTCTCCTTCTCCTTCTCCTTCTCCTTCTTCCTCTTCACTTCCTCTTACTGTATATAGTATTCCTTTAACTGCTTTCTGCCATGCTTCCATCATTATCAGGAATTGCTTTAGCATGTGTTGCCATGTGATGTTTTTACTTCTCCATTTTATGGGAGAACTTTGCTGGGTCTAGCAATCTTATTTGGCATTTATTTGCTTTCAGAAATTGCAGCGCATGATTTCACACCTTTCTAGCTGCTAGAGTACTAAGTAATTAAATATTATTCTGGTGCTTTCACCATTTTCAATGACTTGATGCTTTTTCCATAGAGATTTTAATATTGTTTCTTTTCTTTGATGTTTTAACATCTTGACTATAGGTATGGAGACAATTTTCTTTGGCCATCTATATTTGAGTTCTAAAAGTCTCATGTCTTTCATTGTATATTTCTGTCTTGAGTTTGGGTTTTTGTCAAAATTTCATTAAGTTAATTACCTACGCCTTTATACTCTATCTACATCCCTTCTACACTGTGAATTCTTAGATTTTTGTCTTTTGAACTCATTCAGAGTCACAGGAAGTTTTGATCATGTGTATAATTATTTTTTCTTTAGATGTCTGAATGTATTATTACATCAAATTCTCCATCCATAAAAGTCTTCTGCTTGGTCTCTTCTGTGCCTCCTATGGTGTTCTTTATTTGATTAACTCTCATTTCCAGAATTAGATTTCTTTTTTGTCACTCTGACTGAGGCTTCAAATGGACTTTGAAGTTTCTAAATTTCTAACAACTTCATCCATTTTGATAAATTTCTTAACTACACCCTAAATTGGAGTTCTTACCTCATTTGGGGCTTATTTGTATCCCTTCTGTGCTGACCTGATCCTTTAAAAAGAAAAAGTGTGAAGCCAGGCGGTGGTGGCGCACGCCTTTAATCCCAGAACTCGGGAGGCAGAGGCAGGCGGATCTCTGTGAATTCGAGGCCAGCCTGGTCTACAAGAGCTAGTTCCAGGACAGGCTCCAAAACCACAGAGAAACCCTGTCTCGAAAAACCAAAAAAAAAAAAAAAAAAAAAAAAAAGAAAGAAAGAAAAAGTGTGGCTCTGAAATCATTTCTGGCGTTTCAACTATCTCATTATTCTTGGTTTCTGGTATGAGGACTTGTAAGCTTGATTGGCATCCTAGAGCATTATTGTCACATGGCTTCTGTGTTTCTTTGTAGTGTTTTGCACATCTCTTGTCCTTCTTCCCCCTTTTCCATTTTTTACAGGAGTCTAAGTGAGTTGTCTTCATTCTGATGTCTGTTCCTCATTACTATGTAGAGGTAAACTGCCTGCAGTAACAGGTAAAATTATTTAATAGTAGCCCTGATGCTAATTAGCCACAAAAGATATGGCACTAGGCTACTAATAGGGAAAGTGTAATTTATATATATTACACATATATATATGATATATAGTCACAATATAATATGTATATTTTACATATTTTGAATAAATAAATAAACCCAAAGGGGATAGTGTAATTGGAGATGGAGATTGTTATATTGTTTCATGGCCACAAGACCTGAATAATCACACAAAATTATTTTAATTACAACACTGTTTGACTGATGGCTCAGGCATATTTCTAGCTAGCTCTTACATCTTAAATTAACCCATTTCTATTAATCTGTATATCTCCATGAGCCTGTGGCTTACTGGTAAGATTCTGGCATCTTTCTCCTTCAGCAGTTACATAGCATCTCCTGACTCTGCCTTCCTTCTTCCTCTATATCTGCCTGGATTTTCCATCTTGCTATATTTTGCCCTGTCACAGGCCAAAGCAGATTCTTTATTAACCAATGGTAATAAAACATATTCATAGCATACAGTGGGAAATTCCACATCAGGATAGTGGCAGAGGAAAAGAGAGAAAAACATGAAGGAAAAGAAAACTATATGTGTTAAAAAGTATAAGAAGTAACAGAAAATAGTGTAGAGTATGTACAGATAAAGAAAATAAAGGAAGAAGAAAGAAATTAAGGAAGGAAGAAGAATAAAGAATAGTTCTAAAACATATTTATCTAAAGATATATGCTATAACAAAACAGTTAAAAAGGTAAGAAGTATAAAGAAAAAATGAAATAGCATGTATTATCATCTCATTATTTCGTCCTAGTTGAGAGGATATTATTACTCTGTCTTCCCGAGCTGTCTTTTGTAGTATTACAGGTGTGCATGCTGGAGTAGGGGGCTGCCACACTTTGAGTGAGTGAGGCTCAGAGGGAGTATGGAAGACCTACCATCTGTGTTTACTTTTCTCCCTTGGTGTTCTCTCCACAGTCATGCCCCTGCACAGCAAATTCAGCTGTGCAGTTCCCACAGGACAGGGTACCTCTCCCAGGCAGTGCCTTCTCAGACCGTTAACTCCAAATCAGCAATGGGAAATCTCAGCTTTGTGTTCTTATTGCCACACTCCTGCCTCCTTCCCTATAGCCTGTTCTACTCTGTTTATCTCTGATCTGTGCATCTAGTCCTTTGTTGTATATATCCATCAAGATCAAATTCTTCATTTCGCTGTTCTTGTACCACCACTTTTAATGTCCATGTTCTCTGTGTTTTGTCTCTTCCTACCTTTAAAATCTTCTTTGTCTTAGATCAATTTGAATATAATCAGCCAAGGAGTAAGATGGCATCTCTATAAAACTACCTAGTATTCTTTGAACTTCTTGGGCTATGATTTGATATCAATTATTAACAGAAAAAGTTCAAAAATTATTTCTCCCAAAGTACGTCATACCTTGCTCTTTTTCTCACTATCCCCTCTAACTTCAACCTTTATTTGGCTGAATTAACTCACCTGGTGATCGGCAAAGGCTGTAATATTTACATGGAATTAACATTTGTTTTTGTCATGTGATTTTTATGTGCATCTACATACTATCTACTAGGTCCATCATAGCCACTAAAATAATAATCATTATTTAATTTTCAACAGTTCTAAAACTTCTGTCCTACTTGAATATGTTTGGGTGTTTCCTTGGAAATATTTTTTTTCTGTTGTTTTGTATAGCTCAGAATGTTAGCTTTCTACCCAGGTCATAGGTAGATGTACCAGGAGGGAATAGGTTTAGGTCTCCAATGCTAGTATAATAAAGAGGCACAGAAGGAGTATAAAATCTTGGTCACATTGAATCAAGAGTCAGGAAGCAGAAAGTGCACATGGAACATGGCCATACTCTTTAATTCTAAGGCCTTCCCTCAGCTAGCTCAATCCTCTGAGGGTTCCACAACCTTCCAGAGCAGCTCCACCAGCTGAGTACCAACGTTTCAAATCCATGACACTGTGGGGGACATTTCACCTCCAAACTATAGCAGCCTCTCTTTATTCTTTTCATTTTAAATATACATCAAGTAGTCAATCTATTGAAATAGTTACTTAAATTTCTTAGATGAGTTATGGTTTCAGAAACACAAGTTAGTTCAAAAGTAGAAATTACACTGCTTTTCAGAGCAATTAGTGTCTAAAATAATGCTTACCACAGTTATGTGGTTCATAATCATAGCATGTATGGTCTTGGGATGACAGCAAATGTTAGCAAGGCACACTATTTTCTGGAGGTTGTCCTAAAGGAACTGTGCTCCTCTAACTTCTGTAGACTGCTAAATTCTTAACCTCATGGCTACCTTCTATATCTGAAAAACTAGCAGTTTGTGCATGTGTGTGGGGTTCATATCACATCCCTCTGGTTTCTGACCTCTTCGGCCTCTCTCTTATACTACTAATAATACTGTAGCCTAGATAATCCAATATAATCTTTCTATATAAAGGCCATCTGATTAATCCCTTCTTGAACCTTAATCCTGCTTTGCCTTAGAATAGAATATAGTCATGGCTTACAAGGATTAGTCATTAAGTGTCTTGGGGGAATCACTATTGTGCCTGCCATGGAGAGTAATGAAACAAAAAAAAAATGATGCTTGAAATGTTACCAATAACTAATTCTTCATTTTTCTCTTCACTTTCTCCCTCCCCCTTCCTTCTATCTTAATTAAATAAAACTGAAGAGAGGCAGCACCATTGGTTCTTTCAATATCATAAATAAGTCAGTAAGTATAGTAGAGTTGAAACAGCCATCCAATTCTCAAAGACTACTCAAATACCCAAAGGGTACACCTTGAGCCCCTGCTGAATTCTTTCTTTGAAACATTTTCATTTAAGTGGTGTTCTTTCTTGCTGTTTAGCCGCTCTTAGTGAATAGGATTATCTGTCTTCCTACGTATAGGGTATAGGGCAAGGTTGTTCTTTTTTTTTGATATAATATAAATCCATGTGGTGTCATTTTTGTTTAGGAAAAATAATGACATTAAACCTCGATCCATCTAGCTTGTGCTGCAGTTGAAAGAACACTGGTTTTGATAAGCCTATTAAATTTCAATAGCACAAAACTTGAGAGCGAGCAAAAATGTAGGGAAGACTGCTAAAAACAACAGGACCCCCAGGTCTGTTCAAGAGTGGTGACTGTCATTAAAAGACCACTTTACAAAAAAATTTGTTTGCTTTGAAATAAAAAAAAAAAAAAAGATGTCTGGAAACAGATACAAATACCCATGACATTGGTCACACAAAAATAGAGAAGGCAAGCAGGAGGATTCTTCTGCAAGATGTCAGTTGACATATTTCCACATTCTCAATGCTTGTAGCTAGGAAGGTGCTGATTCTGCCTACACCTGAGAATGCTCCTGTTGACCTTTCGTGCTTATTATAGACAGGTATGGTTATCTGTGCACTAGCTTCATTTCCATAGTATAAGAAAAAGGGGAGAAAGAGAAGGGGAGGAAAGGACGAAAGAAAGGAGAGATGTGATTTGAGAGTGTATAAATGTAGCATTGTCTGGCATGTTCCACCAAATTCAACATTTGTTCCTAGAGGGAAGAGGAGGTTCACAAACTTGGAGTGATAACAGGAAGCAAACAAATACCACAGTGTCCTAGAGAACAATGCCTTGAAAGATTCCTGAGGTTCCTACCCAACAGTATAAAATGTAGTGACCAGTGCTCAGGACGGAGATGCTGAGCTGCCAAATTACGGTAACAAATTTGTTCAGACTGTGGAGTTGTCTGTAAGCTGAGGAAAGAACTCCAGAGTTTCAGGGGTTCAGGTGTCATCCCCTGTATTAGGTGGGCTTACCAATGAATGCTCTTGAGTTATCCCTGTCCCTTGTAAATACCCCATCACTGATACTCCTGTTAGCAACCCCAATGAAAAACTCACTGGCTGACCAACTGGAACATGGCTGCAACCATTACTTTGTAATAAGCTCTATTTGTGAGGTGTGCAAAAGTGTGTGTGTGTTTGTGTAACATCTCTCTGGGAAGATTGTCCAACCATATGGGTCTGTAAAGTAGGTAATGGGTCAGTTGGTTACCGTACATACATAAGGTACCACAAATGACAATGTTTCCCTTAACATTTTACTAAAGGTTTGAAAAACACTTTCTTTGCCTTCTTAAAACTGTCTCTTCTTAATGAGACAGTGCCCTCTCTCGAGGGTCATGTGGGATTCTGAACTGTACTGTATTTGCCTGCTGTCTATAACCGAATCTTGTGTGGCTGTGGATTCCCAGATAGATGCTGCCTGGCATACAGCTGCCTCTGCTCACTTTGAAAGTGGGACACCAAGATCTGTTTCATTTGGAACGCAGTTCTTAGTGACTCAGCTTCTTCAGGAACAAAGAGTTATTCTTTCCTGGGTTTTCCTACCTCCTCATGGACTTTCTTTAAGTAGGCCTGGCTTCCCTACCTACCTCTGTGCTTACTATCTTGTCACCTTTGAAAAGTCAAATCAAGATAGCAATATGCCTTGCCTGCGATTTATATTAGCAGTAAGTAATTAACTACATCAAATTCTTCCCACTAAATATTGGCAACTTTTAATGGCTGCATAAATATAATTTAATAAAAATGGCCAAGCCAATGGTCTTCTTCCAATTGAAATCAAGGATGTAATTGATTTGACTAATAAGGGTAATTCAAATGTAAAAGATACATTTCTACAAATTATCACCTGCATCATGAAGTCACCAATACTCTCCCACAAGTGTTAATGCAGCTATAACAGAACAGCAAGCATACAAGGCATTTGTTGTTCTGGGGTCTACTTATTTCTCTGGCCTCCCCTGGTAAAAGACAGATAATCCTAGCCAAGGTTGATAAATGATTCTAGCTTGTACAAGGGACGGTTCATATAAAATGACTTACATGAGTAGACTACAATTACCATTGATCAAATTGAAAGCAAGTAAATTCCTAGTAATTTCTACACATTTACTAACTTCTGTTGACTTCTTTCTCGAGGCCACCATTGCTCATGAGTGATATTCCTCAAGGAATATGACTTAAAACCCTACTAACATTTCTCTATGCACCTCCTTACCTGTTGTCCAGCTGGCAAGGCATTTTAACTGATAAAATCCTTAACACAAAAGCATGGAGCCAACCCACTTGGTAAGACCACTCAATCAAACATTTCAATTAAAAGCACTTTGCAGCTGTCTTTTGATGTCATGTGTATCTGTGCTTCTGAGAAAACATCTCATGAAGTTTTCATGGTTCACTGATAATGAAATATATCTCACGGTTGAAAATTCAATGACTAACATTCTGAGGCAAAACACCATTGTTTCTAGATTCAAAAAATTCAATGTCTTCCCATGCTGGTCATTGATGTGATTCATAAGCATCATAGCTGGATAGGAATGTTGACTGCTTTCTTCATTTGGAAGCTTTCATGGTGCTTTCTGGTACCATAAAAGCTAGTCCTCAGAGAGAGTCATTCAGCTCAGTTCCAGTCTAGGGGCCTCTGGGACTTGTTTCTGAAGTTTTTGGCAGTTTTCAGCAATAGGAACTTCTGCCTCTGAGAGTCACCAGAGATATAGATAGTCTGTAATGTTTCGGGAGTCTCCTGGACAATCCTGACCAAAAACTCAAAAGAGAGATCTAGTGTCTGGTGTTGGGGGTTTTGTTAGATGATCTTTAGCTCTTAGAAGGTGTATTGTCAGCCTAAGTGAGAAAATTATTTGTAAACTACATATGTACATTTATACACAGACTGTTTAAAGACTATCATGTAGAGAAATCAGTTGTATCAACTAGGCAAAAATAACAGAGCATCATAGTCTTCAAATCCTGTATTTAGAAATGAGGGTGGGGAAGGAAGAAGGAAGTCCCTATGGGCTATCGACTATGAAAATCATAGCTTGTCTCTCAGAGCTTAAACCTTAATATAGACTTTTTCCTGAGTTTGGTAGTCCAAGAACTCTAATTTCCTAGAGTAATGTCTTTAGAAATGTTTCTTTTTAAACTTGTGCTTCAGTCTCTGATCTTTCAAGAAATGAATCATTTTGAAAGTCTGTTGTCAGTTTACAAACTAAAACTGCCTTTCTGAATGACCGGGGAGCCATCTCTTTGAAATATAAACATCTCCAAGAGCAAAAGAAAAAAGACAGACAGATCAGAGAGAGAGAGAGAGAGGTTAGCTTGCATCTGTGAGTCCCTCTGTGTGGAAAAGCAGGAAACCGACATTTGTGGATGTCTTATGCCAACATGTAAACCTACATCAACTCATGAAAATATAAAAAAAATTGTACTTTTCCTGCTAAACACAGCGGACCTCTCTCCACTCAGTATTCCAACATTGAAAACCCCTCTGACCTATTGAGTTTAGACTTTGTTCTGATTTCTTCCTTATCTCAATGACCCTGAATAATGTGTCCTTTATGTTTCATCCCTCTCCTCAGTTTTCCATTCATGTTTCCATCTTGCTTTTCTCACATAGGAAATAGATGGGTTGAATTTTCACAGGGATAAGGAGAATGCTAAAGAGAGGATGAAAAACAAACCACATTTATCAAAACTGAAAGGTTTTCATAATGGAGTAAATATTTAGAATAAAGGGGAAGGGTCGGAGGGTAAAACCAACTTTTCTTTGGTTGGAGTCATCTGGGATTGCTTTCAATGACGAAAGAAATTGAGCTGCAGTTCTTGGGGAGAAAAGGAGATCAGGTGAAAACAAGTTGAATTTCAATCGATACAAACAAATGCACATGCCTGCCCCACAGCTGTGGTGGAAATCTGACTTGCACGTGATAGGAGTGGGACTGTGGGTCTGAGCTGGAAGTGTTGGAGAGATGAGATCCTTCAGCATAAACCAGTAACATCAGAATAGTGCTGTCATTTCCTCACTCCAAATTGTATTCTCATTTCAGTTTAGATTTTGCTGGTTTTCCCTTCATATTCTATAGGTATTCCTCCTGTCATTCATTGTGTGGACTTGACCCTGACTTTGACCTTTCACCTTTCCTAATTTGTACCCTAAAACTGAATTCTGGTTCTACCCACTCTTGGCCACTTTAACCACCTGCACACTAGCACTGATTGTGATTGGTCTTTGGGTCTTCTTACATGGAATAAAATCAGAGAATACCGACAAACAAGAAGTAAATTCCACTTGCAATTTCTCCCCACCCCTTCTGTGTGTGTGTGTGGTATGTGTGCATGCATGTGTATGTATGTGTGCGTGTGTGTATTTTCACATGTCCCTTTGAGAAAGATGAAGGCAGGTGAAGGCTGTTAGTAGATGGTTTGGACAGGGAATGGAATTTTTTAAAGATGTTTCGTCAACCCCGCTCTGAAGTGCTGATTAAATTCTCTAGATAATTGCCCAATAATAAACAAGTCTGTGTGTGCTGTCCACCCTGCTGCAGACTTCCTGACCTTTTACAAACTTATCCATCATAATTAGCTACACCGAGTTTGACATGCTGCTGTGCCCCTGGCATTTCCACATTGGTCTTAAGCACAGTACAATAGTCTGTATAACTACGCTTAATTCAGAAACCAACTGCAATTAAAATTTGACACCTACTTTCCTTACCAGTGCTCTTTTCAGTTTAAATATCACAATTAATCAACTTAGACAAGCTATCTGCTGACCTTATGTGGCCATCTAAATTATCTATACGAATAGTCAGGGTCCGTTTTCTCCATGCTTATTTCTGAGGATATAAAGTAATAGTTTTCATAGCAACTGTTAAACGACCCAATTCCAGTAGCACCCTCCAGACTTTAGGGCTTACACTTTAAAATGATATTACCTTTAGCCCCAAAGCAACAAAAACACCTGCATTGGGCCAAATAGACTTAGAATTTCTCTTAAAGCAATTTCTAATATATATATATTCTATTGCCAATTATCCAGCTGCTTCATTCTGTTCTCACTATCCAGACGCAGCCTTATTTTCTTTATCCTAGTTTTGCTTTGTTTGAGGCTGTGCGTGAAGAACTCATACGTATTCAGATGTATATTCAATCTCAGGATACTTTGAGTTGTGTTTCCGTGATATTCAATACACACCCCTCTGTACTTTTAGAACAGGATAGTACTCTATAATGGGTGGGGGATACAGGACTGTGGTTCCTGAGTTTGAGATGGTATCCTGTGAACTGAATACCTGCTATGTACCTCTCAATGTTTCCTGACCTGATTCTCACTATGTGTGTGCAAATGAAGCAAATGCTTTTCTAGAATGACATGGAATGCCACCTTCTTTACACTTCTATTTCACTCTTGCCAATAGCTTTTTGACCTCTCTTATGAAATACCATATAAACTCATGAAGTCGAGAGTTGGTTCCCCTTCCTTTGCTGACATATCTTGACATCCTTCACAATACTTGGCTGTTAATAGCAGTTAGGTGAAGGATAAAGAAAAACTCACAAGGTTTGTGGATGATTTTCTGGTTGCTCAGAAAGATTGTTTTTCTGCTTATTGTGCTGGAAGTTGACTAGTGAGCGTGCTAGCAAATTGGTAGAAACAAATTTTACTTTAATTGAATGATTTACAGAAAAGCAAGAGTACCTGGGTTTTCAAGATTCTACCATAGAAAATGAGCCATTCTGAACTAGTGACATGAAGGCCTTGGATATGAAGCCATGACAGTTTATTGCTGTTGTCCCTTAAAGTCACATTTTTCCTTGAAGCAGTAAGTGTCCAGTAGAGAAAGAAGCCATTTAGCAAACACACAGAAGCCGCCAGGAACTCTAATATCAATAAAACTCCCTCCTGGCTCTTGTGTCAGTCAGCTTTCTGCTGCTATAATAAATGTCTCAAATAAGTTTTTTTTAAAAAGGAAAAATATCATTTAAGGCCAGAGTTTTAAGGTATATTCTCATGATGGTTGAACTCAGTTTTTGGAGACTGTCTCTACACCGCAGCAGAAAAGCCCGTGTTCCTCATAGCCAGGAAGTGAAAGAGAAAAGATGAGAAACACACTTCATGGAAACACCTCCATGACTAAAAGACTCCCGCTATGCCAACTCCCAAAGGTCACATGGCTTCTTTCACCGCATCTCTCTAGGCACCAAGACTATAAACACTAAAGTTTCAGACTATAGCAGCAAGTGTCAAGTCTTGTACTTGGATCCTAGCTACAATTGAGATACACTCTTCAGGGGTGGAGGAAATCAGGGCAGACTGGATGAGAGCAAACATGTCAGTTAGCCCTCTCATCTCAAAGCAGGCAAAGAAGAAAACATCCTGTTTCTTTTAGGTGACACATCGTAGCTTAAGTAATCCTTCCCAAGGGAAGACATATCTCACCATGATGCTCTTCTATATAGGACACATTACATTCCCCTTTGCCTAGAAACTGGCTAATAAGCCCACAGCCTGCTGCTTCCTCCCTGAGTCACAACGAAGGAGAACTTATAGATTCTCAGCCTTTGTTCCTCTTGCATGTGCCACTTGGATGCTTCATTTGTTTATAAATATAATTTTCAAGAAGTATCAACTTTTCAGGGTGTCTCTTGGAAGTCCATTATGGCCCTCTTGCATATATTATAAATAAGAAAGCGAATGTGGTAGGCTACTAAGCAGCCAGGGAGTCTTTACATAATGACTGTGGCTGTTTGCTCCCTCACTGCTCTCCACTCACTCTTCCCAGTAGCATCTAATGAGGCAGCACCATAGACCTGCTGTGCCACTGGCTCCATTGTCCTAATAATGAGGGAACTTGCTCATCTCGCAATCTCGGTAAAATTCCATGTTCTGCTTTCTCTGGGGAAGAATGAATCTCAGTCTCTAAGAACAACTCAAGGTTTCCTGAACCTTGGTTATTTCGGAGTCCATCAAGTTTTAAGAATCTAACATGGGCATTTATATACTGCATATTTTGGGGTCTCTTTAGAGAGTACCTTTCTTCTGTTGATATGATTCATACAGGTTATATAATACCAGTTCCCATTAACAGGAGTTGCATGCAGGTTATAGCTACATAAGAGCCCCTGTGTCAGTTACTTTTTTATCATTATCTACATTTAGAAAGCAAAGATTAACTCTATTAATTTGAATCTTAGAAATGGGACTGCTGAATGAATGGCAAAGGTATTCATTACTAAGTTACAGATGGAGGTGCTAGGCCTGTCTCATGGCCATGATTTCATCTTCTGAAAGAAAGCATGATAGTATTACAGGCACAATAATAAAACTATACCAGGGAGCCCAAATAATTGACAGTAAGTTATAATGGTTGCTGGTACTCAGAGAATGACTTTATTACTAGGAATAAATGTGCTAAAAAAAAAAAAGAAGAAGAAGAAATGTCACTAGACTCTTTTTTAGGAAACTTCACATTTGGGTTAAATAGTAAACCTTATAAGTCAACTTTAAAATGGCTGTCCACACGAATAAAAATATAACTTAGTAATATTTTAATTCCCCAAAGAGATAACCTAATATAAAGTTTTATTCTTATATTTAAGATTTTTTTCTTTCAGATAAACAATTAGAAGACTAATCAGATACTAACATACCTAACATTCTTTAAAACTTGAGGATGCTTTAACTGCTGGTTTTGATTACACACTTCTTTACGAGGTGCAATGCAGATATATTTTTTCCTATGTCAGCTCAATGCATTTAAACAAGAAAGCTTGAACTAAAATGAGAATTTATAATGTTTTCATTTACCAACAAATACATTTATTTGTTTTTAAGTAACTGAACTCATGTGAAAGTGAAGAAAGGAGATATTTCATTCTTTCCTGCAGTTTTGAACCTCATGGTAAAATTGGATGGTTTGAAGTTCCTTTCTTAGACCAAATGTGAGAGTAAGGTCATAGAATAACCACTTGGCTTCCCTCTCTAGCTCAGGATCTGCTATTAGACCTGTATGAGTAGACAAATGCTTTGTTTTGGAAGCCATTTAGGTCCCTCATAGAGCAACACCCTCTGTATTCTGAGTCCAAGGTACGTAACTGAACTCCAGGAAAACCAAACTTATGAACTCAGTGATGGAGTGCTGTTATATATAAATTTTAGCAACAGAATTAAGATTTAATAGGACTGTTAATAAATTCACATGTTTTGTTTTGGTTTTTTTTTGGTCTGGGTTTATTCATATATTTAAGGGACAAATTTTCTCTTAAGTATATCTGCTTTATTTTATAAGAAATACACTTTGTTATGTATATAAGCAAGGTATTCGTTTAAAACTAAAACAAGGACTTATACTCTGTCAATTACTTGTTTTTAAAACACACAGTTGAGAAAATGATTTGAAAAACAGTTCACATTTAAGAATCTAAACTATGGGGTTATTTTTTTTTTTTTACCAACAATCTTCATGTAAAATAAGAGAATTTCAAAAGGGACTAGAGCTTATACACATACACTATACAGAAACCTTCGCTACAAATCTTTCAAAGGACAAAGATCTAAAATATCTAAAATGACATATTACATTACTATTCTCTTAAAATATTGTCAGAAAAAAAAATGTGTGTAAAATGAGTGAAGAAGGCCTGAAATTCTCATGTGCAAAATAAAGCCTATTTTTCTGATGCACAAACGGTGTGATGGCCAGTCTTAAATATAAATCCACTGTGACCCAAGTCAACTCAAGTCAGGTGGCATATAAGCAAATGCCAGGAATCCTTCAACTCTTTCCTGAATTTTAAAGCCTTTGCTAGAATCTACCGTGTAGCCACTGTTGTACCAAACTGGCATGCTGTGAACCTGTTTCTCCTCTTAAGCGATACTAAAACTTCTTTCTTTTTTTCCCCATCACCTCTTCTCTGGCTTCCTCTCCAAATCTGCTGGTGTTTCTAACCCCTTAATGGTGGGTGTGGTCCTCTCCATCAGCCATGTGGGTAGTTGAACCAAACTCTCCTACCTGCCTCTCTGCTGCCCTGCCTACCAAGAGACACTCCCAGGAATCCAGGTGGGTTGTGGGATTTGGGGCCCAGGGGATTGCAACGTCAAGTTGTGATCAGGGTCCTCTTAATGCCAGTACCCATAAGTCCCCAGTTAACATGGCTGAATGTTTTGACCCTGATGACTTACTATTTGATGGCGCAGTTGTAGAAATACAAACATGGCATGCACCTGGCCTCTTAATTATTGTCGTATTTAATCCCTGTGTTCTACCCCTTCAGTGCCCTGTCCTCTTCCAGCATAAAGGTTCCAAGGCATTAAGAGATATTTCAATATCATGAACCCCTATGTTTTATCACTCCAGTGTCTTCTTCCCTTCTTACAGATTAAAGGGCTCCCAGCTATTTGGAGATATTTCAGTATCATTAGACAGGTGGTAAAAAACTACTTAGGCAGAATGTCATGTTACAAATCTTAAAATCAGGCTTGGTTTCTACTGCATTTTTATGGAAGTCCAGACCCCTTGGTGTGTTTATACTGATGCCTAGTATCCTACCTGATTCAAACCATCAAGGTAACTTCTCATGCCAATCCTTATTCCCAGTCTGTATTGTTCTCTAGAGCCAAACGTTCAAAACAGTCAGAAGGTCCAATTGCAGCAGTTTTTACATAGTGAAAACCACTTGAGGAAATCAGGTAGTCTAGGCAAGACTATAGAGGGGGTTGTGGAGGGTGGGGACACAGGTTCTTCTAGAGTCCGCTTCTTGAATGATGGAATAGTCAAGGACTGAGTCTGTGACTCTGAGACCTTGTGGATATAACAGGCCAGGCTTTGCAATAATACTAGGATGACTGTAAAAGTCCTACCACAACGAGTAAGTACACAGTTGTTGGCAGAAGGCTGTCTGTTCATTCCTGGATGCCCAGACACGAAATAATCGCTCAGAAACAATATTATTTGCAATACTGTTTGGCCAATAGCTTAGGTGTATTTCTAGTTAGCTCTTAGATCGTAAATTAACCCATTTCTATTATTTTAGATTTTACCATGAGGGTCGTGGCCTACCAGCAAGGTTCCAGCTAGCAGCTAGCATCTTTCTCCTATGGCAGCTACATTGCACCTTCCGACTCCGTCTACTCTCTCCTCCTTTATCTGCTTGGAACTCCCGCCTTGCCCTATTCTGATAGGCCACTTGCCAAAACAGATTTAGTCATTAACTAATAAAAACAACACATATGCAGAAGGACTTCCCAGACCATTTTCCTTTTTCTGTTTAAATAAAAAGGAAGGTTTTAACTTTAACATAGTAAAATTACATATAATAAAACAGGTATCAAGCAAGAATTACAGTTACAATATGTATATCTACTTTCTCTTTTTTTCATAATTAAGGAAAACTATAATTATAACTGTCTCTTCTTCAACTCCATCAAAGATTCAAGAAGGATATACTATTACCTAAGTAAACAGGAAGTGCATTTGTAAGCAACTTCCAAAACTCTGAAATTGACAGAGACATTCTGCTGTCTGGACAATCACCCAAAGTTCTTTTATACTATTGGGGTATCCATCTTCAGCATACAGGCCCATAGTGTCCGGCAGACTTTTCCATGAAGCAGAAACCCTGAAGGACCATCTCACCTTTAGGCAGTCATTTTCCTGTGGGTCATTTCATATAATATGACATCAAGAAGTCCATGCAAGAGCAGTTTCTTGCCCAAATGGCTAGCAAACTTTATAAGGAGCCTCTTCTAATGCCCATCATCCTCTTGCAGTCAATAGGTGCTAAGAGGAGCAGATGAGTCTCATTGTCATATAAAGTCCTAAGTTCTTAAAATATTTTAAATGCCATATTCCATAGGTCTTTGAAAGGTTTGAAGATTATCTAACTGAAATATATTTATATCTATCTATATCTATATCTCTCAAAAACCTAACTAAAATGACTACAAGCTTGACTATTATAGATGATTATCTATTAACCTATATTTCTTAACTATACATTATATTTTAAAATGAGCTGCACAAACACAATACCTTAATCAAGAGCAGAAATACACATATAACAAAATTGACCTTAAAATTGTATCAATAAACCAAGATCCATACCAATGCAAATCTCTGTAACACTCAATGAAGTGTGTTTATTTCTCATCAAGGTTGCCTTCCTTTCATTCACAATGAATATTATAAAGTGATTAATATCAGTCACATTTAGCAGAGGAGAGTTCAACAAGATTAAGAATTATTTCCAAGGTCAAAGCAATGAACACCAGTTGGAAGCCCAGTTCAAGATTTTAAACCACTATGTTGTAAGGCTCTACATACCACAAAGAAGAAATGTTCAAATCTTACTTACTAAAATGAACAGTGAATGTTCTCTTATAGAAGATTTTTAATATGTAGACGTTTTTACACTTCATCCCTCCACTCCTAAAGGATTCAAATACTGTAATTAGGACTTACACACATTTTATGTGGTCTAAAATGAACAAACAGATAAATTAAAAAATGTAAATGTTTCATTTAGGGTACATGTAGATTATTACTATATACCTGATTCATTCACTGACACTTGTATTTTAGGAGTATTGGCTCTCACAAGAAGAAAAAAAGAAACTGAAGCTAAGACATGGTTACTAATATTTGATTTACTTGAAGATTAATCAAAAGATCTTTAATGTGGTATCATAACTGAACCTCTCACATTTATGGAATGAGGACTATTATGGGCACTGTTGTCATTCATGGGGTCTCATAGTGAGTCAGATATCCATTTCATATCAAGAACTAACTAATACACTGAAAGATAAACATGGTAATTCTAACTCACTCCCACTGAGTTGTAAACCCCACTTAGCTACAAATGTGTTGCCTTAGAGTGGAGGTTGGCATGTGTTAAAGTTGAGAAGAAAAGATACGTTTACTGAATCATGATTTCTTTATGGAGAGTTTTGTCCTGGAGAAAGAAAATTAATGATCAGTTATGTTCTATCTATGTTAAGTAGCTGCCCAGATAAGTTACAAAGCCTTCTGTTATGATTACAAAAAGATCTCATCAACATTCCAACAGTGTTTCAAAGTTCTTAATTCAAAAATGAGGTGCAAATTAGGAAGCAATCTGGGAACACATGGCTTTATAAACTGAAAATCTGTGGGTAGGTGCTATAGAGTTGAATAAAAATGACACAAGGGAATTAAAGCACTTTGAAGGTGCCCCATGTCACACTGTAATAGTGAACACGGGTCATTTCTCCTAATCCACAGCATTCACAGCACAGAATGCCAACCCTAATGCAGACCGTGAACTCGAGGTGATAGCTATGCCTCTGTAGGTAGGCTTGCCAGTTGTAATAAGCAGACCAGCCTGGTAGAGCATGTTGGTGACTGTGAGGGGCGGGGAGGCAGAGGCCTATTGAAACCCTTTCTCCTTTACTCTTAAACATGCTAGAACATGAAGCACTTTAGATAAATAAAATTATTTTGGACTACTGAGAACTGAAGAACAATGGCAATGGGTTCTTGATCCTATTGCATGTAATGGCTTTGTGGGAGCCCAGGTAGTTTGGATGCTCACCTTAATAGACCTGGATGGAGGTGGGTGGTCCTTGGACCTCCCACAGGGCAGAGAAACCTGCTGGCTCTTTGGGCTGAGGAGGAAGGAAGACTTGATTGGGGGAGGGGGAGGGAATGGGAGGTGGTGGCGGGGAAGAGGCAGAAATCTTTAATAATTAAATTAATTAATTAATAAAAAAAATCAGCAAGAAAAAAAAATAAAAAAATAAAAATCCAAAAAAAAAAATTATTTTGGGAAAAATGCAAACTAAAAACTTTTCTGGTTCAAAAAGCATTGAAAAAAATGAAAAGGTCTGTGGGAAGAAAATATAAAATGTCTAGTATACTTGTTATCTGGAGCCAAATAATCAAATACGTTAGGCCAATAAAATGAATACAATAGGCTCACTGCTTTACCGGAGTCTCACACTTCACCAGCTACTGTGTTCTGTAGGGCAATTTACGCCTTCCCAGTATTTTTATGGGTATACTCTTCCTGTTTTCAGATACTGGAAGCTAATACAAGTTTGCAGAGCAATATCATTCCTAATCTGTGGGTTCTGTTTATACTCTTGCTATTTTTGAGATAGCCTTCCTCTATTATAAGCTTATTTTTCCTATTTGGACCTTTTTTGACACTTAACAACCTGTGCTTTTTAAAGTCATTAAATGGAAGTGCATTTGTAAGGTGTGGGTTGAGTTACTTGAGCTTGGAGGAGAGACCCATAACTGTAAGAACAAGCACATTTTTCAAAGAAAATCATTAAATGCTAATATGCATGCCAATGTCTGAGTACAGAACCACCAGCCCAAGGTTATTCCCCAGCCTTTTCTTAAGGTCTGTTCTAAATCATTCCAAAGTGCTATTCCAATACTTTCTGATAACCTTCCCACATGCTTTGGCTATTTTTATAATATACTCGTGTACCCAATAAAAGTTCAGCTCAAGTCCTGAGCTCATTAGGATAATGAAGGGGAAATGAAAACATTAGAATTGGTAACCTTACATTATATGATGGACTTCTTTTAAAAAAAAACTGTATTTATGGCATGGTATTATTTTACATGGTACCAACAATGCCACGCAGCAAACTCTGAAAGTTTCAGCTCCTCTTGTCTCATTGTTCCCAGTCAAGCAGAGATTCTCTGAGTTTAATTTTATTCCATTACTCATTAATATGGATAATAGTGACATAATCTGGAAGTCTCCGGAGGAAGATGCAAGAGAGGCAAAATGCAGATTTATAGACACTTAACCTGAGATAACAGATTTCTCCCCAGCAACCCAGATGCTTTCACTGCGGGGCATCGCTTTTGGTCTAAGACAGGATTTGCTGGTTTTGGTGACTTTCCTGTTTCACCAGCCACACCCCTCAGTTCATTACACTGTACTCAAATACCCAAGGTGTACAAGGGATATCTCATTCCAATCATCCCACATAGGTAAGAAACAAGAATGGTTGAAATTTGGGGGAAGCTTGGTCAGGTGGTTTTCCAGAAAATCCATGAATATTCCAGAAATAACATGTCAATACATATTTCCTAGTTTTCATAATTTGAATGATCAAAAGATATATTTCTTTCCTTAGTTGCCAACAAACATTTTTCAAAGTCTATACTCCAGATCTAAAATCACTAGATGCATTTGAAAGCTCCATGTCTGTATTCCCACTTCCTGTCATTCGTCTTTTGTTCCCTGCAGGGCTCAGCCCATCCAATACCTTCTCTCCAGTCACATTATTTTCTTCCAGTTTTGAGACATGATGCTTATGCTAAATGAAGCAGAAACTCAGACGCCTTTCTTCCAGGATCTCTGGGCCAAAGATTCTGCCAAGCAAATATATAGGGCAAACAGGAACACACAATGAAAAATATATAACTACCTTAGAAAATTGTTGCATATCCATTGAAATAATCTTTTGATTTATTTGTCAGTTGAAGTGGCAATTTTTTTTTTCTAAAACAATTTCTTTGCTCTAAAAACATTTTTAATTCAGGTCTTTGCCACATAATAAATTTTGTTTTTTTTTTTAAGTTTGGTTTATTTTGATATTTTTCACAATGGTAGACAAAGTATTGTATGCCTGAAGAGGCCACATTTTTTTACAGTCTTTATAGACTAATTGAATTATCTTGTGGTCTTTGGACTTTCAAAAACCTTTGTGAGTCTTCGCTTAATGGCATCATGATAATGCTCATGGATCTCCCTAAATATAGAAATGTCTGTTTTGAATATCTTGAAAACTCGGGTGCAAAGAAAAACTAAGTATGTGTACATTTGTTTTAAAAAGTCTGCATATATTATATTTTCCAAATGGGTGCATCCTAACTAGGAGGCTTTTTGGAATAAACAAATCTTCAGGACTTGTGGAGGCATCATTTCTCAGCTTCATATTGAGTGCTTTCTCGTGCCATGTGTGATGTTGCAGCTTTATGGGAAATAACCTTATCAAGCCACCATAGTAGCCCATGCTGTCTGTATTCCATAGGTAGAAAGAAAAATAATTTGGATGTAGAAGGAATGGTGGGCCACTTCCTGCCACCCAGCTCCCAGCTGCCTGGCTAGCTTATGCCCTTAAATAACAACACACAAACTGTATTCATATGAACACTGCCTGGCCTATTATATCTAGCCTCTTCTTGGCTAACTCTCATATTTTGCTTAACCCATTTCTAATAATCTGTGTAGTACCACGAGGTAGTGTCTTACCGGGAAGGATTCAGCATATCTGACCTGGCAGATGGCTCTATTGCATCTGACCTGGAGAGGAGAGGCATGGTGTCTGGCTCACTTCCCTTCTTCCCAGCATTCTGTTCTGTCTACTTCACCTACCTAATTTTCTGACCTAACAAACCAAGCAGTTTTCTTTATTGATTAACCAATGGAACAACAGATTGACAAATGACCTTCCCACATCATTTGGATATTAGAGGAGATTGAGTAACTCTTACAGCTAGATTTCTTGAACACTGGGGTTCTGCGCCCTGGCCACATTTGGTCTCACTTAGCTTTGTCATAGACTCAAAGACTGAGAGGGATTGGTAGCCAGCACAGTAGAGAAGGGTACTGCGCAGTGTCAAGAGCAGCGGAACAAATCTAGGGTTGTTATTTTGACAGCATTATGTAACATGAGGTTATATATTAATACTCAGTTTCTTATCTACAAAGTAGGTATAACTTAATCACTAATTAAAACATACAACTGGGTGCAAATTCTGAGATATTAAACAATAGCACCTTTGGGAGAAGTGAGTAGTGTGGAGAAGCAGTGGAGAATCCAGAAAGTCTCCTGCCTAGGTAGTGTATTGGAGGTACAAGCAGGAGGGAACTGAGGCAATGCCTGTATCATGTTTCCTGAGTTCACCTTCACTAAGGTCTGATGCAGCCAAATGAAGTGACATATACAATATGTTTATCTTTGCAGCTGAAATAACTTTTACTTTTTGAAAAAAAAGAGGTTAAATTCTTGCATAACTATTCACATAGTTAACATCAAGGTACATCTCTATATGAATCCTCATTCATAAAAATTAACTTAGCAATAGTGATATGAATGTATTGTCATAATGTTACTAGTTTATGAGTTTTTGCATATGATTGATAGCCTATATGTTTTGAAAGAATTTCCCCTGTAGCCTTGTAGTACAAAACTACATATAATCATTGTGTTTTCTGGCTTGATCTGTTTCCTGAACTAGGTGGTACAGTTTCCAAATTACATCTTAGGATCTTGGTGAAGTCCAAGACTGTGAAGCAACATTTAAAAAAAATAAAATCTAGGAATTTACATGGTGTGATTAAAGCCATGTGCATATTGTCTGTCATCATCTTCTTAGTAGAAGTAGCATGAGTTTGCAAAATCCAGTATCTGACACACAGACCCTGCTCTGTGGAAGCCCTTCAACACTGTGCACCATCCATAACACTATGAGAAAGCACAATCCCTTTCATAAACAAACAGTCACTGTTGGTTGTCTTTTCTCACATAACCCCGTCATTTTGCCTAGTCTCTAATTAAGATGTATTTCCAGATTATTTATGGACGTAGCTGCTAGATTTTGAAATCTCCAAATAAAGAGCTTTCATTATACAGTATTCAACACAATTCGTAGTACAAAAGACTTCAGTACAAGTAGTACCGACAACAGAGAAATTACTAGTTGTTGGCTTTACAAATTGTATTTCAAAGGAAGCAACAAGACTATAATCAGGCCTTTGCTCTTTATCAGCTACTTAATCATTGAGATTGAATTAGAGCATAGCTATTTTGTGGCCATTGTCTCTGCCAAGAAGAACCCACTTGTTTTATGATTAATAATGAACGACCTGTTGTAGTCTCTTATTGTCACTACAAAGCACTGCAAAAAGATGGTACCTGAGCTTGGGTCCGCATGGAAATTCTATATGATCCATGGACAAAATAATCATAGGGAAAGGTCATTAACTATTTTTTTATTTACAAGGTAATGCCTTTCATTCTTTGATAATGCATCACAGTGTTGTGATATTGCTTGTACTTGCTTTGAAGTATAATATGACAGCAGGTAATGAGGTGGTCATTTTTCACTTGCTTCTAAAACATCAAAGGGTTGCCATTTGATAGCATTGTTATTGCTATTATTCTGCTGGTGTATGATATCAAAGGTCTGTACTTCATTTCTTTGTTATTTGAAAACCTTTCAGTACTGAAACAGGATACATAAAAGATGATCTCCAAATATTCTCAATATTGACTAATTGGTTCCTCTTATACATTTACTAAACTCTTACAGTCCATGAGGACTCAATATACCTTTCAACCACAGCTAAATTGATCAAGAATTCAACTTGCATGAATACCTCCAAACTGGTGGGGTGAAGAAGTAGGGCATACATATGAGCACAAAATTTAACATAAAAAGAATACAAAATCTTGCCTACTTGATACAACTGGAGAATACAGTGTAAAACAGATTTTTTTTATATCAGATATCTGTTTAAGTTGACAAGAAAGCTTTTATGTAAGCTACTGCAATGGATACAAGTGACATTAATACAGATCTGGGCATAACTCTAATATACTAAGGAGAAATTTAGACGAAGCAGGATAAAAGGATCACCAAAACGGGAAATATCACGTTGGCATATAAAGATAGGGGAGTTTATAAAACTGAACTAAATGTACTTGCTAAAGATAGACATGGGTGAAAGGTTGAGAAAGTTGGTCAGACAGTTTAAGAGGCCTCTTGCTAAACTATGGGAGGAAGGGTATTGTTATTTTCAGGCTTAGTAGACCAAGGCCCAGGCATAGCTGAAAAGGGCACTCATAAAAGTCAGACTAAAAGCTTAATCAAAGACAGGAACCAAGTCTCAGTCAAGAGATGACTCAGGAGATCAAAACCAGGAGACACTAGCATACCATGTAAATTGTAGTACAAATTAGTTTTTGAAAGATTGACCAAAATGCCTAACCCACACGTTACAGGTAAATCTCTTCGGATGAGGATAAAATAAGGACATTCAGTAGAGCAAGCTTTCATTTCGAGCTGTGCAAACACCTATTTTAAATTCTAAACAATTCTCAATGGTGGTGCTTTCTTAAATTGATAATAATGAGTGTATTTCAATTGCTCACTCAAGATCTCTCCAGATGGAGCTGAGTCTTTTCATCTATGGCTGAAAATCAAGGATTTAGTAGATAGCTCAAGAGTCCACATCCTTGACAAGGGCTGACACAAACAGCAAACAATAATCACTCCATTTGACCAAAAGCACCCTTTAAGTGGCGAGAAATCAAGACAAAATCTTATTTTTTGCAATCTACTAAAAGCATTTGGTTTTGCTCTGTGTTTAGCAACAATAACAGCAGGGATTTTTTTTCATTAGAACTATCCTGGGAAATACTTTAAATTATCTTCTCAGATCGGCTTATCCTACCATCTGTCACTGCTGCTGAAAATTCAACAATGAATGCAAACACATGTTTGTGTCTAATCTTTTGAGGTTAACTGATTTCCCAGAAAGATAGGAACAAATAAACAGGGCAATTGCTTGCTGCCTAGCATTGTCCTGGGTCCTCCGTGGTTGCTACCCTTTTAAAACCCACATCCTAAAGGGGGAGAGAGAAGTACTATACCCAGATTGGCCTTCTTGACAAGCGCTTTAAGCAGATGTGGCTCGGGATGCTCCTGGGACACAGAGGACAGTGGGTTTCTCACTTCATAGAATGAGGTGGGAAGAGTAAGGGGTGTCAATGTGTTTGTGTGCTTATGGAGATTTGGAAGGATGTTGGAGGGGAATTGTGCTTGCCATGGTTTGGGGGAGGTGGAGGAACCTGAAGCAATTTATATCTAAGACACAATCGATAGAGGAGGGGTTATTAATAAAAGAGGAGGAACATCAGAAAGAATGTTCCAGGATGAAAAACATCATGCACAGAGGACCATGGCAGATTAGAATGCACATCACTTAACATGACAGAGAGATAATTTTCAGATATTTGTGGGTATGGAAGTCACCTGATTTTGACAACCATTTGTTTATTCTGATTCAGTAGTTACAAGGAAGAACCCAAATTCTCAGGCTTCTCACAACCCCTGATCCATACAACTGCTGCTGGTTCCTGGACCAAATTTGGAGTGGGAATACATAGAAAACTTGTGTCTGTGGTAATCACATGACCCTGGATGTTGGCGTACTCACTCATTCCACGTGAGTCACAACACAGGCAGTGTAGTGGCCCCTGAACTTCTCAATTGTTCACAAGTGACCTTGTTTTCTGTAAAGAAGGCTTCTTGATGGAGGATCAGCTTAAAATGATTCCTTTCCATCATACTGTGCTTTTATGTCTGCTTTTCCACCTTATCTTCCTTCTCATTTCAAACAGATTTTATAAGCTTCCACATGAAAACCAGCCCGGAAGGCTGGCCATAATAAATATTATCAACACTTGTCAAATCAAAGGAAAACCCCTCAAGGAAGAATTTTCAGGCTTGCCCCTTAAAGCAAGTTACAGAACTGTAACGTGTCTTGCCAGAGATTTTCATATCAACTTGAGCTCATATTAATAAACGCATGAGTTTCGTGGCCCCACCATCTTGCCTCCTTCTCCAACAGCCAATGTTTTATCTCCTTGGAGACTAAGGACAAAATCTTTGCAAAAACTCAAACTCTGAATCTCTATCCCAAAGGCCATGGGACAGATGGAGGCAATTGTGGAGTCACATGCTGGAAATCCACACCATTAATGTGGTTTCAGAAGGCAGATCTTCCTACATTTTTGTTACGGTTATTAGATATCTTTGAAGCCCTATCTTCGGTGATTTTGGAGATGAGTAGGAGTATCTGCTTCCGATGTTGGTGCGGTAAAGTTGCATAATACTTTCCATTAAGTAATATATTACACTGACTTCATACCTATGGTGTCACTTGATTCCCTCATTTAATTCTCAAAACAGTAGTGAAATGTGTATTTGTATATGTACATAGTTAACTTATTTATTATATCTATAGTCTTGCTTGAGCCAATGGAATGAGCCTCACAGGCAAGTAACAAAGCTTAAATTCCTGTATGCATCTTTACATCAGATGACCACCAAGAAATCTACCAGCGGAGTCCCCATTTATGAGTGAACAGATCTCAAGCTTTGAGCACTATGCCAGGCTTTCTAAAACCTGATAGTAGATGCTTGGTGGATAGCTATATAAGTTCCACTCATCTTCAGTCCCCCATCGCCCTCTTGCTGCCTTGGGGTCTATTGAACTCTTTAGAAGAGATGAAGCTCCCTCAGAGCAGAGGGAGCTTGTGGGCTTGCTGTTTTCACTGTTTCTCAGCAGCAGTTATTAGTCGGGGCCTTTCTCATATTTACATATTACCCTTCTACTTCCAATTCCTAAGTTCCCTAACCCTATATAAAAAAAAAAAAAAAAAAAAAAAAAAAAAAAAAAAAAAAAAAAAAAAAAAGATGTGAAATATGCCCTAACTCTGGACCTAAGCCCTAAACTGATTGGTCGAAGTGATCCACTAGTTTGCCAAAGCTACCTGGGGGAAAATAACAAGAGGACACAGAAGCATCTGCCTGAATCCCTGCCCATAGAGCTTGAGAGACTCTGAAAAGGAATTGGGCGTCATTTTCTGGTTTCACAGACCAGGTATGGTGGGCTAAGATAAACTTGACTGTGATCATGTCTATCACATGCTAATAATTCATAACCAATATTAACCTATTCTTCCTTCTTTGCCTCTTCCTTTTCTTACTCTATTTCTTCATATCTTCTTTGCATCTTCCATGACTATTTTCTTTTGTTTATTTTTTCTTACTTTTCCTTTCTTAAGCGAGGAAAATATGAGTGTTGACCTTTACTTTATATTGAATTCATTGTAGTCCTCAGGGCATCAATTACTCATAAAGTAACACATGAGAAGTTTGAACTCTGTGGAAACTTGGCTGGGTCCTGTGATTTGTCACAAGACACTATCATTTATTGTAATTAATGGAAACACCAACAGACTGCATGCATATCCTGACCTCATAGAACTAAGTTATAACCTGAAGCATGAGTAGGGTGCTGTTAGGAACGTGTTGTTTATTTGAATGATTTATTTTAGTTAACTTTCTTTTAGAAAAGCTACCTGCATCTCAGAAAATTTCATAGGAAACCATCAGATAATATTTCAAAAGGTACTCTTTAATGAATTGTGCATATCTATGTGGTGGTCAGTAATCACAACAAAGTATGTGCCATAATATGAGGATGCCTTTGGATTCCAATATTCATACTTTCAGAAGGAAAACAATATTTAGAAATGCTTTAGAAATTCATTGGACTTTTTAGCAGTAAAGGGGGCTTAATTTTCAACTGTTAATTATGTAGTGAAAAGCAAATTTTGAAAATAAAAACTTCATTTTTGATCACCTCTTAAAATGTCACAATACCCAAGGCCAACCTGGTCTACAAGAGCTAGTTCCAGAACAGCTGGGGTTGTTAGCACAGAGAAACCCTGCCTCAAAAAAATAAAAAAAATAAAAATAAAAATAAAAAACAAGTAACAATAATTCCAAATCTTTAAAAATATTGATGCAGTTCTGGACATAAACCCAGCAGAGATTGGTGCAGATATAGGGGAGCATTTTAAGTTTGGGAAACAGACAAGGTGGAGGACACTCTGCCACCTTGGTATGGGTTGACTGGCCCCTGCTGAGCTCACATTCTTTCTGCAGTCATGTCATGCTATGTTCTTGGGTAAAATCATTTTTCTACCTTCATTTTGAAAATAATGAGATGAGTATTTCATGTTGTGTTGGTTTGGCAGAGCTGAATTAATGGGACAAGTGACAAGGTTGCATTTGGTTTTAAAATCTGCTGAACAAAAGTGGCTAGCACCATTTGAAGTCGGACAGATGGGACTGTGTCCATTTCAGCACTGTGGAAAGCAATGGCTTGCAGCTTTCCGCTCACAATATTACTGTCCATCCATCCGATTTCCAATTTCCAACGTAACCCAACAAGGAAAGGCCAGTTTGAGCAGGATGACTGGTGGTGTTAAGCACAGTCAGAAAAGATGGGTTTGACATCAGGCAATGCTTGATTTGCTCTGCATTTCTAAATAGAGAGATGACTCACTGGACTGTGCTCTCTTTCTTTGGCATTCGGGACACACAGCAATGTGGAGTTATCACTGATGCATGAAGTTTTGGAACCACAGCAGAACAGCAGCAGTGCAGCGGGCGGCCTGGCTGGCTCCATCACGGCCTGTAAGAAGGTAACTTTTCCTCATGGCACCTTCTTCCCATCAGTGGAACAGCAGCTAAGCTTGGTCTTTCAAGCATGTTTCCTTATGTAGAGAAACCAGAGAAACAACCAACTTACTCACAAATTTTTCTTACATATGTCTTGATGACACTTTTTAAAAATCAAATTCACAGAAATGATTAAATAACTCAACAACTCCCAGAGTCTTAACTTGAAAATGATTAGCCTTCATTGCCCAAGCAACCCAATCCCAGCTGTTCTTTAGGACCAGGCACGAAGAACAGAGGCACTGGAACATGGACAATTTTCCCAGGTTTTCATTGGCTTGACTTACGGTTTTGAGGTACGTCACATTGAAGCAAAATTTATGAATGCCAAAAGGTAGGGTATGGCTTTGCAATGAGTGGGGCATACTTGGCCTACCTTAGAAGTAGAATTGAATTTCCTAAAATCTTGGTTGGGCAGCTGTCTTGCTTTGCAATACTTGCAGAAGATATTTGTTTGCACAACATAAAATAATCCAGTTTAACCACCCTCTTTTTCTGTCAGTCTAAGGCCCAAATCTTAAAGCAAAATGTCTAAGATTCTGATCACTCCAATTAATATTTTGTCATTATTTAATGCTGACATTAGTTAATTAACGGAGGACAGTGCAGTGCTTCTCATTCAAGCTTAGAGAATACCACACTAGGTTATTTCACTTATCTCAATATATACATTTTTGATTATGCAAACACGTCCATGTGCAAACTGAGACAAATTATTTTACTATATATACATGTATACTACATATACATAATATACATTACATATATTCATGTGTGTATATATACATATCAAGTTGTTGAGTACTATGCCCACTTAATCAGCTTATTTATTCTGTTACCTAGGCAACTATTTATAAATTGATAACTTTAAAGTACAAAAAAAATAGCAAACATATACACTAGAAAACAGAGCATTATAGAAAAAAACAGCAAACACAATTTTATCAATGTCTTTTCATACTATGTACATGAGCTTTCCTTAGCTGAGACAAAAGAACCAAGGTAAGTAAGTTTAAAAGAAAAGATTTTTTTAGTTCAGTTCCTAGCTTCAAAGGTTCAAGTCTTTGATATCTTGACCCTGTTGCTTTTGTGTTTGTAATGAGTTAGAACAATGGCATAGGAATGCATCAGAGTGAAAGCCAAGATTCCTCTATCCCCATCATGATCATGTCTTTAAGGATTAAACTTCCTTCGATACTCCAGCTAAACATTCTGTCCCTTTTCACTGGTACCACAGGCTTGGGACCAAGTGTCTAACCACAGCATTTGTGAGCCATTTACAGTGAAATCTAACACACATATTCACTCAAAATCAAATATAGAATAATCCTATCTAATTAAGGCCTCTCAATAGGATGAATTATGATGTTTCCTGCTATAAATTTTCTACAGGGAAATTGATGCTTTAAGTCCCAATTAGTGTAGGATCCTGAGGTGAGGTCCTCCAACTCTAAATTTTTAATTTTGAACTTTATATAAGAGGGGTAAGCTGCAAACCTCCAAACCTTAGGTACATTTCCGAGTCTGTGACTCAGATCATGCAGTAAGTACCAGATGCTATGTGTTTCACAACAACAGTGGATTTTCTGTACTTTCTAATGTCTAAGGCACATACATTCCTGGTGGTGAGAGTCCATGTGGCGTTTGAAAGGACTGAAACCACAATACCTGGATCTGACAGCCAACTCCTCATTCATTGTGAGTTATGTGATTTGCTACAAATGGATAACTCTGGATGACTTAATTTCCTTATCTGAAAAAAAATGAAGATAATATTATTACCTCTTGTCTTAACGGAGGCAACAGACATGAAGTGCTGAGAACTATGTCTGGCATATCATAAACACCCCAAAAGAAAGATTACCTACTGCTAATGTTATTAGACAGGGTAATTTTATCAAAGAGTGTACAGTATCAGAAAAATAACTTAATAATGACAGGGTAATTCATGATATTATCTTAGTTACAGCCATTTCTATGGGGTGGGGAAGGTGGCCATGCTCCTTTCGGCTTTAAAAACTCATGTCTGGAAGCTATTGTGCTGACAACTGGTAGAAGCAGGGTGTTTATTCAAAAAATTAAAAGCAGTCAAGAGTGATGAGGTGAGTCTGAGTAATACAGCAATTTTAGGTCAATTAGCTATGTAGCAAAATAATGTCTCAATTAAAACAAATTAAACCCAAAACTCAATTTTAAGATTTTATCATCATATACATGTAATTTTTCTGTATATTCATATGAATAGATATGTATGCATATACAAGTAAGATTTAAAAGTTTTAAATACAATCTCATTCATTCAACAATTGTCTATGAAAAAATTTTAATAAGCTTTATCATATAAAACTATCTTTTGTTACAGATCTAAAGTGATCAAAATTAGGCAATTTTGTGTGGTTCAACCTAAACATATTCAAAAGACTCTTAAATCTTGAAGGTAGATACAAAGATGGGAATAAAAAACTGTCCCTTAACATAAAAATTTGTGATCTAGTTTAATAGGTAATTCTGTTTTCTCATGTGGAAAGTAAATAAGAATTCACAAGTTAATTATAGTCCTATTTCAAGACAGTTAAAAGGAGGTGAGAAGCGGGTCCTCCCAACAAGCCTGTTTGTTTTCTAATGAGAGACAGGAAGGGGGTGGTTGCAGATAGGAGGGGAGGTTGGGAGGAACGGGGAGGAGTAGAGAGAGGGTAAACTATAATCAGGGTATATAACATGAGAGAGAATCTATTCCAAAAAAAGTAAAAGAAGAAGAAGAAAGAGGTAAGAGAGAACCCAGGAGGCAGCGGCTGCAAAGAAAATGCATCTGATTTAGGCCCCTTGCATGGCAAGCATCTGACCGGGTGAGCAAAATATCCAATGGTCTGCTGTTCATCAGCCAAGAGCTTGATGTAGTTCTAAGCTTAAAAGTCTTCCTTGTATATATTTCAAGTATTTTCCACATTTACATTTAAATGATTGTTTAATCATAATTGTTAGTCACAGTCACATACCATTTGGGGTGGAATTCCTTGTGTTGCCCCAAAATGAAACACCTCAGAAGCTGGGGAGATGGCTCACTGGGTAGAGAGCTTGCTGTGAGTGTGTGTGGACCTGAGTTTGGATCCCCAGAATCCATGTAAAAGTGGAAACAGTGACATCAGCCCTTGTGATATTAGATACCCCTTCCTGATCGGAAGCTGAAACAGGAGCAACACCAGAAACTCCAGATGCAGGAAGTTGTCATGCAGCATCCCACAGCAATGAACAGCCAGAGAGCACCTGTCTCAAATGTGGTGGAAGGCGAGGACTTACACTCAAGCTCGTCCTCTGACCTCCACACTCGTGTCATGCTCTGGCACACCTATACTCACACCTATGCACACACATACCAAACTGACTCACAGTGTCTCACCCTTCTTAGTACCCAGAACATAGACTATTAGTTTGAAGACACTGAATGATTCACTATCTTTATTACCATTACTACCAACTCATCTCAATGATCATTGCTCATTTTTTTCAAATCTTGTTAATCACAGATAAAGGAACTGAGGAAATGAGCATCTCATGTTCATAAGTGCACATATACACACAAATGGGGTCCAGGCTTAAATCCCTGGCACTTGGGAGATCGAGGCAAGTATTCAAGGCAATCTTGATTACATACCTGATCACCCTGGGATGTGTAATAAGATATTGTCTCAAAGGTACACACAGGCTCATGCATGAGCACACACACACATGTGTGTACACACACATACACGCACACACGTGTTTATCCCAAAGCAGGTCAAAAGAATAGATTAATTATATCTTGGAAGGAGCAAGGCCTACCATCCAGCCGAATCACACTCATAGTCAGTAAAAGTAATGTGGGCACTTGGCATCTACTGGCAATTCCCAAACTCATCCAATGTAACAGTCTCCACCTCTTTCTCATCAAGCCAACTCATCAGAATTGACATATTGTTAAAGCAGCTGATGGAAGAAGTAAGATAAGGACCAGAGTGGATAACAATAACCATCCACTGAAAAGCACCAAAGTGATGATTTCTTTCATGTGTAACACAAGGAATTCCTCAGGGCTTTGGAATCTGACCCAGATACTCTGATCATGGCTGGGGAGAAGCTACTGCATCAAAAAATACATTCTGGTGGACATATTCCAATGAGGGATTCTTCCATTTGTATTTTCTCCATTGAGAGGCTGCCTTTCCAAAGATTTCAGATGCCCACTTAGTCACGGTTTCAGACATTGTCTGGAGCTTGCATGATAGAACTTTCCAGTTCTCAGAAGCACTCTGATGTACAAAGTAAGGTACACAATCTTGCTAACTGTAGATGCAGGAATATCCTTTCTCTTGTTTACTTATCTTGCTGTGTGTTCATGGGTATGCAAATGCATTTTTATGTGCAGGAATATTTATGTGTGCACAGGTGTGTCTGATGTGTGGGTGGATAGTTTCGGTTGTCATCACTTAGACTTCAGACGACTTAATTTTGAGACAGGATCTTTCACTGGCCTGGAAATAATCAAGGGAGGTAGCGCAGTCTGGCTTGACAGTGAGCCTCAAAAATTAGCTTAGCCCTCTCCCCTCCCCAGCCCCAGCCCTGGGATTACAAGAAAATATTGGATTTGTCTTGGTTTTTAATGTTTCAAACATTCATACAATACATTTTGATCATAATCTTCCATCTCCCCCAACTCCTTCCAGATTTTGTTTTTAACTATAGGCTCTGGGCAATGAACTCATACCTCTATGCTTACAAAGAAGGCATTTTAATGAGTAAGCTATCACCCAGCCTTTTGCTTCTGCTTCTAAGAGCTAGGGAGATTACCAGATAAAGTCATATGAGATGCTAGCTACTGCATGGTTCAATATAGTATTGACAAAATCCTGCTGCTGCTGCTGTGACAATCTGTCCTCTTCCCTTACACTGATAGTGAAGGCTCTTGTACCTGAACATGGCCTTAGAAACTTACCCAGCACAGACCATTAAGCAGATCCATTCAAGTTGGAGTTCGTGCTAAATAACCTGCAGGCCACTCTAATATAGTAACTGAAGACCAAGGATGAGTTTAAACATCAAGAATGTGATTCTCAATACTGTGCATGTTAAATGTCAGAATCACGCAATGATGCAGAAACTTGCAAAGGGTTTGGAGTGGGAGAAGGCACTCTCATTCACTCCCAGTGATCCCGGAAGAGCTTCACTGTTAGGCACGGCCTAATGGTTCCCTTACTGTAACTTTTCATAGGAGAAGTAGTGTCAGCTTCCCCAAACTGATTTGTAACGATTTTCTACTACATACGATAAATTATTATAAATTATAATCTTATATTCATTGAACTTTAAGTGAAAAGTCTTTAGTTCATCCTTATAAGATCAAGATCTTAATAGATTTTGATTATCTCAGTCTCAAAGCAGTGGAATCGGGCAACTTTCTTTCTTTCTTTCATTTATTTATTTATTGAAGATTTCTGCCTCCTCCCTGCCACCGCCTCCCATTTCCCTTCCGCTCCCCCGATCAAGTCCCCCTTCCTCGTCAGCCCAAAGAGCAATCAGGGTTCCCTGCCCTGTGGGAAGTCCAAGGACCCCCCACCTCCATCCAGGTCTAGTAAGGTGAGCATCCAAACTGCCTAGGCTTCCACAAAGCCAGTACGTGCAGTAGGATCAAAAACCCATTGCCATTGTTCTTGAGTTCTCAGTAGTCCTCATTGTCCACTATGTTCAGCAAGTCCGGTTTTATCCCATGTTTTTTTCGACCCAGGCCAGCTGGCCTTGGTGAGTTCCTGATAGAACATCCCCATTGTCTCAGTGTGTGGGTGCACCCCTCGCGGTCCTGAGTTCCTTGCTCGTGCTCTCTCTCCTTCTGCTCCTGATTTGGACCTTGAGATTTCAGTCCGGTGCTCCAATGTGGGTCTATATCTCTGTCTCCTTTCATCGCCTGATGAAGGTTAATATTCAGGAGGATGTTTATATGTTTTTCTTTGGGTTCACCTTCTTATTTAGCTTCTCTAGGATCACAAATTATAGGCTCAATGTCCTTTATTTATGGCTAGAAACAAAATATGAGTGAGTACATCCCATGTTCTTCTTTTTGGGTCTGGCTTACCTCACTCAGGATAGGGTTTTCTATTTCCGTTCAGGCAACTTTCTGAATGTGGACTCTCCTCAAACACCTGAGCTCCATCCCTCAAGCACTGGAACTGCATGCCTGGTTTTTCTGCCCAGTATGTGATATGCCCAGTGAGATATGCCCAGGCTGATGGGCATATCTCACACAATATTCCTCCATGGTGAATACTCTTACAGTTTCTTATCCCTTGAAAGCAATGTGCTACCCCTCATACTCCCACAGCAGTGGAACATTCCTGACCCTTGCTTTATTTCATGGACCAAAAATGTACTATTTCAGAGAGAGGGGAATAAAATTTCTAAATAATATTGACACAAAGAATAAATTTTTAGAGAAAATTGACACCCCAAATGTCTTTCTCTTTTCATGTCAATTTAATCTTCCATAGACTTTGACTTATCAAAGGGAGCAGACGGGGAACTCCTCAGGTGCCAAGAGACAGTTTGATCTTCCTATGACATCTGATCGCACTCTTTGACGTTTCAAGCCTTCTTTCCTATGTCTGCCCCTTGTAGTGGCTTCAGTGTGCTTCAGATATATCTGAGGAGTGACAGATCAGATGTCTCTTGACATTTTATTTCATTCTGTAAAATACCCTTTCACTGGAACTCAGATCTTTTTGAGGACATGCGATTACAACAAAACTCAACTAATATGTGGAGACGTAAACATTCAAATATTCTAATCCGTATCTCCAAAGACATAAATGTTTGGAACAAAAACCCCATCATTGCTTCCCCAAAAAGCTAAGTGAGTTTACAGAGCTGAACAGCTATATAGAGACATCATGGATCATGTTTGTGGTGTTCTGTATTAGTAATGACTCTTTCCATTCAGAGAGGAAAGACCTAGAAAATGAGAGGAAAAATAAGCAATTGGCTGCAGTCTAAAGAAGGAAGTGTCTCCCTCTGCTCTGTAAAACACATGGAGGTCTCCGTGTTGTCTTTGTGATCCTGAAGCACACACTAGCAGTCTTCAGACCCAGCATCAAATACAGAAGAATGGCCTCATCACTGTTTGTCTAATGCCTAGATGCTCTCTTGTATATCCATTCTACAGCAATGAAGAAATGGGAAGTTGGGGAGCAGGCAGGATGATAGAGATATGGTTAAGACTACTGGCTGCTCTTCCAAAGGCTCTGAGTTCAACTCTCAGCACCTCCACTGTGGCTCAAAACCATTTGTAACTCCAGTTATAGGGGATCTGATGCCCTCTTTTGGTCTCTTCCAGCAGTGCAAGCACATGGTGCCCAGACATGCACAGGTAAAACACCTAAACACATAAATACAATAAAATAAAAAAAAAAGGAAACTTTTTAAAAGAAAGAAAATGTAAAGTTATTGTGTTAAGATGATGTTTAAATAGGGCTAAGCTAAAAAATCTAAAGTCAAGCTTTTGAATTCAAACATGACTCGACTCTGGGATGTCAGGAAGAGCTACCTTATGGGCTAAACTGAGTGGGGTGAGGAGAAGCGCCTATGTGGGAGCAATGCAAAGGGAGAAGGTAGAACCACGATGAGACATATATGAAAGTCAAGGTCATCAAAACTGCATGACAGTGAAGGTTACACAGAAGATGACCTCTGAGCATTTAGGCCAAAACATCTGGAGCGGTGGTCCGGTTGAGACCTCCAGAGGAAAAGATAACTGTGAGTCCAGAATCTACCCAGTTGTATGAGCATACACCAAGATTGCCTCTGAGAACAACGTCACAGACCACCTAAGGAAACTTCTATACATCCTCAGCCACTTCACATGGAGGAGGCTTCAGGGTTGTACTGAGGACAAAATGCAAATAGTGAAGCTTCCAGCAGGGACTCATTTCCTTTGCTGTCAGGAAAAGCAGGTCACAATGCTAAATGTCTTCTCTTGTCATTGTGGCAGTGGAGTTCACCCTGAACCACAGAGGCTGGCTGCACCCCACCACCAGTTCAGGCTTTGAAAAATGTTAACATTGTGACCTTTCTGGAACGGGTTATCTAAAGCTATCAATTGCAGCTTAATTTTAAAGATGAATATGATTTCTCTCTGCATTCCAAAAGATGATAGAATGGAGGGCTTTCTATAAACTCCCTTTCCTCCAATAATTTTGTTAGCCAATGATTGAGGATGTGCCAGTTTTATTCTCGAATTTTCTCTGCTTTGTTTGAACAGGCCCGGAAGGATCTTGCAGAACTTTCTTTCTTTTAAACCAAAAAAGTGGGACTCTGAAAACCCAAAATAGCTTAGAATATTTTGTGAAAATTGAGCAATACTATGCTTTTGGAATTAAATCCTTCCTTCTGAGTACTTGCAATTACCATAAACTTTCTTGAAACTGTAAACTAAATATATCTATCCAGGAATGGAAGGGCTTTTGAGTTTTGAAAACACAATCTGGCATCTGAAGTTCTCTTTCTCTCCTGGGGTACTTAAAGAAAGACTTCCCACCCTGCTCACTGTTAGCAGCAACTGAGGTTATTCTCTATTCTCAGTCCTGGATCTAAAAACTCCTTTACTTTAGAAGTCTACAGTGGGCTCTCCTCTCTGCCCAGACAGCTCTGACAGTGTCCATCTTTTCTTGTTTCCTCCCAGGCTTATCCTCTTGCACACAATGCAATGGTTTTCCATTCTGTCCATTTCAAAGAAGAAAGGAGGATATAGTCAATGTACTAAGTACACCTTTGGCTTGGACATCTCTCTGAGAGAGCCTATCCATTAGTGTGTCCACATGGACTAGTCTCATTTCTGCCTTTTGTGAAAGTGACCCACCCTGGAAGATTTTCCCCAGGACTCATGCCCCCCCCAAAAAAGAACTTCCAGGAATAAATGTGTTTCTAGATTACATGTCTACTTCAGTATTTCCAGCTAGTTTTTCTTGTTTCCAATGGCTTCTTTTGGAGGAGAAATGAATTTGAGAAAGAGAATTATCACTTTCTTTTAGGTTTCAGGGGTCAAAAATTCTTCATTATTTAATAATGAAGTGACACATCACTATTAAAGACTTGTCTTTTTGTCAATGGTAAATTCTGTACTGCATACCTTTATACAGAGTAGTTTAAAATCACCAATAGCCTTGGTTGTATTTCATAAATATAGATATATAGCCTTTACAAATGATTTTTCATGTATTTTGCATAACTTAATATTAAAATAATAATTCCCTTCACTGATCTTACAAATGTACAGTGATACACCGGTTCCACACAGCAATTATCTAACAATCAATGAACTTTCTTCTACCTACAAATCTAACTTGATTGTGTTCAAGCCATTGCTGACCATCCATAAATTAGGCTATATTTTCATTTCCTGAGTATGTCTGCTTCTGTTGTACACATCATACTCTAGACTCAAACCTGGCTGCACTCCTATGAGAAAAGCTCTGATCAACTTTGAAAGGATTTTATCCCCCTGGGCAGCTGACATCTTTGGCTTGTGACAGAAGTAGACAAAAGCAGCCTGATGCTTCTTCACTATTCCCAAGCATTTCTCAAGCTCTGAATTGTCTTTGTCCTTCTCTCCAGTCCTCGGAACTTCAGTGAGATGCAGTGTAGCTTCTAGGATGTGTGTAACTGGGGATTACAAGTAAAGAAGCAAGATAACTAGGGTATGTTGAGACTGTGTTGCTTATGCCTTGCCGCCTGAGGGTACATGTTGGCCTAGGTTAGTTCACAGAATACCTAAGCGATGCACACGAAGTCCTAAATTCCCCATGATCCATTTTCATTTTACACTCAGATACATTTTAGAACTCAGTATTATTACTTACTTACTAGCAACAAGCTTAATTAGATCAAGTACTGGTGCTAAAAGCATTTTATAAATAAGACTTTCCTGCTATAAAAAGTAATTTAACTGAGGCCAGACTATTAACCATATTGCATGATTATCTGAAGTTACTGAAGCCCTTCCCATCCCCCATTACAGCAATCCCACACTCAACCTTTTCTTCCCCAGGCTTTCTCACCAACGGTACCTTCAACTTGGTGTTTGCTAGTCTCTGATTCCTTTTTGCTGATGAGAAATTGTTTTATTCTAAATACTAGTGGGAGCCTAGGCAGTTTGGATGCTCACCTTCCTAGACCTGGATGGAGGTGGGTGGTCCTTGGACTTCCCACAGGGCAGGAAACCGGGATTACTCTTAGGAATGATGAGGGAGGGGGACTTGATGGGGGAGGGGGAGGGAAATGGGAGGTGGTGGCGGGGAGAAGGCAGAAATCTTTAATAAATAAATAAACAATAAAAAGAAAAAAAGAAAAAAAACTTTCATATTTATGGAGTACCTGCTGTGATCTATAATCTGTAATTTTGAAAAATAAAATAATTTTAATTAAACTCTTTTTTAAAAAAAAGAATCCCTTTATTTGGCTGTCCTTTTGTGTTAATCAATTAGAACATATTTAAGTCTTGGCAGGCGTCAACAGCATACATAATTCAAGAATCTTTTACATCTAAGCAAAAAGAATTACGGGGACTATCCCATGACTAATCATTACTCATACACAAGAATCCAGGTCTCTCTTGTAAAAGAAGGCTAACACACAAGAACCCAGTTATCCAGGGAAATTATCATTGAAAGGAAGACTCTGCCTTGACATTTGGTTAAACCCAGTGTGAAAGGTTTATCAATGCCACCTTTCTTTCTACACAGTGCTTTTTCCTGTGCCACTGTTTCTGCTCAGTAGTTTGCCATGCTTTAAATAGTCTTTGTGCAATTTCCTTTTGAAATAACGGAAGGGTATTTTATCCAAGAGTGGAATACAGAAGGCTCCAAAAGAAAAGTCAGCAAAGACAGATTAAATCAAAAGAAACATAAATTTATGAAATGAACAAAATCCTCTGATTTCTAGACATGTGTGGATGTGTGTGTGTCAGACTTTTAAGCTATTATAAACTTGCTCAATAAACAGTTAATCCATTGACTAAACATTCTAAAATTATAATAAAAGAATTTCAGAAAAGAAGTCTTAGCATGCTTGTAGACATTGAAAATTCAAGGTCCCAGCTTAGCCACAGATGTCTTCTTATCAAAAGATAAAAGATTCTTTTCCTATTTCTGGGAAATTTTCTTCCCATCAGCTCTCTCCCCTGTCGATAACAGGCTCTTTTCTGACCTTCAGATGTGTGCTTTTGCTTTGAGCCTCCATTTGTGCTCTTGACCTCTCCCTGGGCACTGCACTTTCCTTGGTTGGGAGTGTGACTGACACCTTGATTCATTCAGATCTCTGATCCATGTTATCTTTACAGCCTTCAAAACTCTTTCAGCATAGTGTTAGAGAAGCCTGCTAAGCTATGCCTTCCAAAATAGCATCTTCCTTCTTTAAGCCTTCATCTCATAGATGGTTCCTATAGTTCTCATTATCTGACATAGATATTTATTAATTATTCCTTTGATTGTTGTGGTTCTGCCACAATCAAATAGAACAAGACTCTATGTGTATTTCTATTCTTGCTTTGCCCACTGATTGCCCAGTTAAATAACAATGCCTCGTGGGAAAACTGCAAGAGTATAGCAAGTAGCTGTGTAGGGGAAAGTGAGTGAAAACCTAGCATAAATGGCATATCCTTCTCTTACAATGGCATTGAAGTATTTCATATGTATATTCTGATACTCTCCCACTCTTTCTCAACCATCTTCCAGATCTACTAACTACCCCCTCACTAAAAGTCCTTTCCCAAATTCATGTCCTTTTATTTTGTGCTTTACTTGATCAGAGCCTTCTGTGAATCCAAAGGTTTAAGGTTATCTATTGAAGCCTGGTGGTTTCACCAACGTCTATGCAAGTGAAGGCAATAATTCCTGCTCTTCCTTTATCAGTAGACAAAACCTCAGGTAACACTAGTCCCTCAAACACCCATACCTGACTGGTGACACTGGGCAGTCTCAGTACAGGAAACAGCAGCCACTGTGAATTCATGATTGCAATGGGTGTGCCATGTCCAGAAAATGCATTCTGCAGCCTCTCTATCTCTGTATGCGCTGGCTCTTACATTCTTCCCATCACCTCCCCTTGATTGCTCCCTGACCTTGAGGGTCAGTGGCAAAACTGTCTTGTTTAGGATAGAACACTTAACTTTAACTTCTTCTCAGCCCTTTGAGGAACTATGAGCATCTGCACTCACCACCATTCACTGAGAGGAGAAGTTGCTCTGATTGAGGCTGGGAGTAGCATTTATCTATGGGTACAAATATAAAGATTGGGGCCAGTGAGAGAGCACAGCAAGTCACTGAGAGGCATGATGACCTGAATTTCATCTCTGGAACCCTATGGTGGAATAAGAAAACTAATTTAATCAAATTGTTGTCCGGCCATAACACCCCCCACATTAATTAAATGTTAAAAATAATTGTTTAGAAGACAGTTTGACATTATTTCAAGAATATTTAGCTTCCTCCTAGGTCCTAATACCTTCCTCACAGCAGGTCACTATACCTAGAGTGGATAGTATCATAATGCCTTGAGTTCATTCATAGAATAATTGCTTACTCCTATAATGGTTGTGCCACTATTGCACAAGTGTGCACATCTTACATGGAAGATTGGTACTGTGATTTGTAGGTGTCAGACTGAGTAAGACTATCACTGCCTTTCTCTCCCTCAGACACTTGCACAGCGCCTCTCAACACTGAGGAATCTAGGGAGGAAGTTTCCAGTTCATGTCCACCTTAACTTCTCTGTAACCTATGACCAGAGTATGGTGTCTTCAGCAATAGGGTCTTACCACCCAGTACTGATGGGCGTCCAAGAGGAGTGACAGAAGCCTGTATCATGCTGGAGGCCTTGAGAGTCTCTTTAAGAAACAGCTAGTAAAAAAATGTGATCTGCCACACCTTTGTATTTGTTTAATCACCCATAGCTTCTATGGAGCTCAAGTTCAAATTTTAGTTTCAAAAAAATCTTTATAAGAAACAAGTCACTTGGAACTAAGAGGAAAATAAGCGTTGTAACACTACTATGCACCCTTTCCAATTGATAAGTTTAAAAGCAAAGCCTGGGAATCCCGTGTTAGCATAAACATGGAGCAATGTGCAACTTATGGTTTTGCTAATGTAAACTGAATTTGGTAAGTTTATATAAAGGTTCATTAGATTCATGTAAATTTGTCATAATGCTTAGTAATGCTCATTCCTGTGTGTTTACCCAGAACCACCTCCCTCCACAAAAAAAAACCCTGAAACCAAACAAAAGCTTGTGCAAATATTAATATGTTTCTTTGTACCACCCAAAGATATAAACAAATCAGATGTCATTCTAATTGCAAAAATAAAAATTCTCTGTATACCCAGAAACAAATCCCTTTGGGCAAAAAACCCTACAAACCACTAAATGTGTACACCAGCACATTGAATTTTGAACTCACTGTGCCAATTGAAAAGAACTTGTCTCAGCACAGTTTCTATGTCATGTGATACACATGACATTCTGGAAAAGACAAGATCCTAGAGGTAGAAATAAGATGAAATCACAAGGGCAGAATCTGGGTACATATGTATGATTTCAGTATTTGGAGCATAGGTACACACATTGGGTTTTGAAACTAGCTGTGTCTTCAAAAAAATAGTCATTCATCTTTGTTTTAGAAAACCACATAGATCTAAGAGATAAAATGGGTAGAAGGAGAAAAAGCAATTGAAACATGGTTGGTTAGGATGCTGTGGGTTCCTGGTTTTCTCTGCCATGTAATAGTCTTGCCTTAGAACATTTGGGTGTCACAGATATGTTCATACACATTAGTAATGTTACTCATAGTCCAGGATGTTGGGAAGTTCATGGTGCAGTTGGTTTGGGGTCTTAGGAAGCATATTTCTAATTAAGTACAAAGTGATCTGTACACTATGGAAATGAAAGGGATTATGAAACCAACCCTTTTAGTGAAGGCACTGATCCTCTTGGTAAGGATGGAGCCCAACTCACACAACACCCCCTAATGCCCCACCTTTTGATGACAACACTTCAGGGGTTGGATTCCAATATGTGAATTGAGAAAGGTTCTCAATCTGTGGGTCACAAACAACCCAAGGGTCATATATAAGATATCCTGCATGTCAGATATGTATATTACTATTCAAAACATCAGCAAAACTACTGTTGTAAAGTAGCAATGGAATAATTTTATGGTTGGGGCTGACCATAAATATGAAGATCAATTCCATACTATGTACAATGTGTTACGCAGAGAGGAAACCATAACATATACCTTTAAAGCTTTGTTAATATTTAATGTATAAAAGAAAAATAAATGTTGGTGTGAATGTGGGACTGGAAATAAGCAAAGAGGTGTTTCAGCTGGCACAGAACTAGCAAGCCAACATAACTGGCAGAACCACCATCACTTCTGGTCTAGGGGTCGAATTTCCTTTAGAGTTTCAGTTGGGGAAGAAAGGGGTTTGTATTGAGACACAAAGAGTCCAAGATGACCACAGCAGAGCCACGTGTAACAACCACCCATTAGAAATGTAAGAAGCAGGCTCCTGGGAAAGGAAAACTGAAGCAAGAGATGGCTTGTCATTCCTCCAGATAAAAGTTAAAGCCCAATGAGATCTTGCACTCTGCAAAGAGAAAGATTGACAGGAGAGGAAAGGGCAGTACTCCTGAAAGGTAACTTATGAACAAAGGAGGGAAAGCCATTCTGAAGAGGCTGTCCTCCCCAGCTTTCCCAGTATCTCTAGACAGCTCAAATCCATCTTTCAGCACACTCTTCAAGAGCTAGGGTTTTTGTTGCCTCTTGACCCCAGGCAAAACTAGCCTTGTTCTTGGACTATTTGGCTGGGATTGCCATGAGTCAAAACACCTTTCCTTCTTCACATTCCTGGGAGTACTTTGCAAAGATATAGCTGGCTTTTCGTTCATATTATTTTATTTTGTTTTGCTACATGATCTCACCTTGACCAGGCTTGCCTTGCCCTTCTGATCATCCTGCTTCCCTCTCCCTAGTGCATGACGTTGTATGACTCCATATCAGGCTTGTTCATCATAATTTCCCCAAATGAACTCAATGAACATTTGCTAATTGACTGCCAGCTGGAGAGAGTAGAGAAAGAAGATTAAAAGAAGAGATCAAATCACAAATGAAGGAAAAGGGCTTGGCAGACACTGGACATATAATGAAACTGCCAAGACGGAACATATACCCTCTAACTTCCACGGCTTTCTTTCCTCTACTAATAGAAAGCATGCATCAAACAATTGACTATTCTGTTAGGTGATCATGGTTTTATAAACGCTTTTTGGGTCCCTGGAACAACTTTGTCAAGTAGTATTGCTATCGTGGAGTGATGCAAGGACTAAGCCACAGAAGTCCAACAAATCCTCTAAATATATTCAGTGTGTGAGAGGAGGAGGAGCCTTCTGTCCTCCCTCCAGATCTCAGAAGCTCAAAGTGAGCAACTTCTCCCATCGAGTTTACCAACCCAAGACGGCAGGCATTGTTCTGCAACAATAGGACTGAGTTTAATGTGTAAGAGCCAATTTTTTTCTCTCTGCCTTGTACCAAAACTAGAGTTTCTTGAGGCTGTCTTTTGATACGAAAGTGGCTGCATCATGGAGCAGAAGGATCTGTCTTCCTTATTCAGGACACTCTTGAAATTTCCAGGCGAATGGCACCATTACCGCTTCAAACTTGGGAATGCACAGCACACAGCACGCTCATTATTAGCACTCCATCTGAAATAAGCAAGCCTCGAACTAAAAATAGCAGATGGCTAAATGAGCCGTGGAGAACCTGGTGAGCGTCTCTCTTTTCCCACTCAAAAATGACTCCCCCAGCAGGAAGCTATATTCATAAGCTTCAAAAATGTTAAATGCTCAAGCACGTTGTTTTTTTTTTCCCCAAGCAGTCATTCTAGTCTTTTGTGCAAACCAGTAGACAAGAGAGCAGGTTAAAATTTCTTAACACACTAGGTTAGGTAGCGTTAGCTTATTTTCTTTCCTTCTTCTCTTATCAGACTTTTTTTTTTCTAAATTCAATATTATGTGTATGCATGTGTGTGACTATGTGTGTATATGCAACATGTATGGGTAGGTTCTTGTAGAAGAGTTTACAGGGTTCCCTAGAACAGTAGCTACAGACAGTGTGAGCCACTCAATATGGGTGCTGAGAGATGAATCCAGGTCCTCTGAAAGAGCAGCAAGTGCTCTTAGCCTCAAAACAATTTCTCCATCTCCCTCTTTTATGTTTTTTCTTTTCCTTTTTTTCAGACAGCATTTCTCTGTGTAGCCCTGGATGTCCTGGAACTCTCTCTGTGAACCAGACTGGCCTCAAACTCAAAGTTTCACCTGCCTCTGCCTCTACCTCTGCTGGAATTAAAGGTGTGTGCCACCACCTTCTTGTTGGACTACTAAACTATATGAGAAAGGAGTTACGGGTGTGAAAGGGATGATTATGTGATGCTTTGTACAAGGGTGATGTTTCCTCAGGTAGTCTGGTGTAACGGTTTTACCCAGGAAAACTGGGGCCAGAAGCTAGGAGGGAACAGGAATTAACTGACAGAGAATCAGAAACGGAATGCAATTTTCAAATCATCCAGACTAAAGTCCTTAAATTAAGACAGATAACCCAAACATGAGATGCAGGAGATCACAAACATACAAAGATTACGGCTTGAGTCAAGGCCTTGCTATCTGAGGGACTGGCTGTAATGTTCCTTCTATGCTAAACAAATTATTGGCCCCTGTGATCAAGGACAAAGAAAACTATAACTTTTAAAGGATGGCTGCTATTAGCTGGGTACTTTACTATTCCAGAAACTGTTTCATGCCTTGAACGTATGTTAGCTTTCGCATTTGACCCCACAAGTCTATAGGTTTATTTCAAATAATATGTGAAAAATTTTATCTCAGAGTTCCCAGTGTGGTATCATTTTGTTAATTAGTATTTTCAAGTAATTCTAATCAAGCTAAGCAAATGGCTCAGTGATTTAAAAAGCTTGACTCACAAGCATATAAATTATACCTCAGATTCCCAGCACCTGTGTAAATGGTAGGAGTGTGGGACATCCTGTAATTTTAGCTTCAGGTGATAGAGGCAGAACAGTCCCAGAAAAGCTGGCTGCTGAGGCTAGCCACATTGGTGATCTCTGGGTTTGATTGAGAGTCCCTATCTCAATGAAGAGTGGAAGGGTAATAAAGAATTATCCCTGACATTAATCTTAGGCCTCCATATTTATATGCACAGGTACATACACAGGCCTTCCAACACCCATGTAAAAAAATGTATGCATATATAAACACACACACACACGGAGGAAAAAAAGAAAAAAGCAATTCTAAGCACAAGTAACAGGCTGGCTATGTTCACATCAGACAGTCCTTCCTCAGCTTCAGGAATTACAAGGAGGCAGGTGGCCAGGTGTCAAGCTGACTTTTGTCACTCTCCATCTACTATTAAGAAAGTGTGACAACTTTGCACACCCCATAAGGGCCAAGCAAACTGCAATTCAACAACCCCTACTCCTCAGGCTGACCAATAGTTGGAAGATCAGTCAAATGCTGTTGTGACAATTGAAACATTTTGCTGGGACAACAACATTATTTGACTTTTGTGAGTCAGATTCTAGACAAGGTCCACAACCTAATTTTTGAAGAATGAGCTCTGAGATGGTGAAGAGCTGATTCTGCATAGAATGTTTATTGAACTGCACTGTAAAGTCGGATTAGCCAGTTTATTCATCTGGCGCCTGTAGTTTAAGCTCTGATGTTCCTAAGATGCAAAATTAATGAGTTCTTTTGTTTCAGCGATGGCCTTCTAAATCCTGAAGATCAAAGAAAGGCCAGGGACAAGCATGTGGCACCAGTTGCCTAGTGATAACTCCAATAGGTTTCAAACCATGCCGCCTATGAGAAATTACAATATCATATTATCACTAAGTGGATTAATTCAGTTATATCATTTATACCACATAATTTTCTACTTTAAGAAAGGAAAATGTTACCTAGAAAATTTAGTGAGGAAACTCTGACCTTAAATGAAAGTACATACATAAAATGGACTTTTACTTAGAAATATTGGATGATAATGAATGTTTAGGGACTCTAGATCAGACCATTTGGGAAGTCTGGAAGAAAACTACATTCAAAAAATCAATACCCTCAAAACTAAATCCAAGGTCAAGTCTGAACCATGAGGAGCCAAACTCTAAACCCCCAAACCATCTGAGCCTCTAGGTCTTTATTATCAAAATCATAAATTCTCTGAAGACCTTTGTCTAGTAAATAGTAACATTGAAACAATGATTGGGTGAATGTTAATAGCTCTGTTCTCAGAATTTTCTAACCCTACACACAATACTAGCTATCCCTAACAATATTACAGCATTCATAATAAATTACACCTCAGTCCAGATATTTATGAAAGAAAATTTGCCTTCAAATATCTGAAGCCACTTCATTTTCTTGTTTTATGGAAAAATCTTTCAAATATCTATCACTGTTTATAGTTCCATTAAAATCATAGATAAACCATGTTCTGAGAGAAGAACCCACCTTTTGAATGATTCACACACAGCTCTGCAGTATCCACCTCCTATCACCTCCACCATTTGTGCTCCTACCACAGCTCCACAATGAACCCCTCCCTGTTCCCACCACAGCTCCTCAGTGGTCCCCTCCCTGTTCCCACCACAGCTCCTCAGTGGTCCCCTCCCTGTTCCCACCACAGCTCCTCAGTGACCCTTCCCTGTTCCCACCACAGCTCCTCAGTGACCCTTCCCTGTTCCCACCACAGCTCCTCAGTGGCCCCCTCCCTGTTCCCACCACAGCTCCTCAGTGACCCCTCCCTGTTCCCACCACAGCTCCTCAGTGACCCCTCCCTGTTCGCACCACAGCTCCTCAGTGACCCTTCCCTGTTCCCACCACAGCTCCTCAGTGACCCCTCCCTGTTCCCACCACAGCTCCTCAGTGACGCCTCCCTGTTCCCACCACAGTTCCTCAGTGGTTCCCTCCCTGTTCCCACCACAACTCCTCAGTGACCCCTCCCTGTTCCCACCACAGCTCCTCAGTGGCCCCCTCCCTGTTCCCACCACAGCTCCTCAGTGGTCCCCTCCCTGTTCCCACCACAGCTCCTCAGTGGTCCCCTCCCTGTTCCCACCACAGCTCCACAGTGACCCCTCCCTGTTCCCACCACATGCATTTTTTTTTTATCCCTTCTCTTAAGTTCAGAACCTGAAATCATAGTTCAAATTGCTTGGCCCACCTGTCCTGTTACTAATGACTACACTCACATCCAAACACGGTTTTGAAATGTTTTTCTGTCTGGAAATAAAAGTGAATAGCAGAGATTAGAAGCCCTTTTGCTTTAATTGAAGTTAATCCATGTTCTTGACTTCTTAACATAAATTTTAACAATATGATCAAAAGAACTTAAAATTCTTTTGGCATTTACAATAGTTTAAGCTTGTTTTCTCTTCTTATTTCGGAGTTTTCATTTTCCTTTGTTTTGTTTCCTTGGGATGTATTGTTGCACATGTGTGTGGACAAATGTGTGCAGGTCCCCGTGCACACATACACATGGAGGCTAGAAGATAACGCAGGTGTCATTCCTCAGGTGCTACTTTCCCTCGAGGCAGCCTGGCTTTTCTGTGTGGGTTCTGGGGATGAACCTCAGGTGTTCACACTTGTATGGCAAACGCACTCCCAAGAGAGCTATTTTTCTAACACCTGCTGCATTATGTTTATCATGATAATTTGTAAAATGTTAAACACTCAATAACATATTCATTAATTAAATATATATGATTTCCAAAGCATAATAAAACTTTTGGGCGAGGAGAATATGAACTTAATTTGAATGTTTGCAAATCTTTTCAACTTTTGACTTAAGAGGCAACTGGTCTCTCCTTAGAGCTTCTGCGTTCAATTCTCTGGGCCACCATAGGTCACACTGTTTCTAGAAACCTAGCGGAACCCTCAGAGATAATGGACATTAAAACAGCAAATGGTATCTACATAAGGCTATTAGGTAGGATCTCTCTTAAGGGAAGCGTAGAAAGCTAGCCCCACTGCCAGATTTAGCCTGCAGAAATAGCAGCAAGTTCACCATTCAATCGCCTGCTCACATACAAATTATCTCTTTACATTACTTCAAAGGAAAGATGGAGGTTTGTTATCTCTAGGTAACAATATTGAAAGATCACACATCTGGAGCAAAAATGCTTTAGAAAACAGCTTCAGAATTTGTCTTAACTCTTCTAAAAACAAAATTAACTTATTTCTGCTTTGATAGGATAAAAGAGACAATATGTTGTGATTAAATTCCAATTCTCTTTTAGAGACATGGGCTGAATAATTCAAATCTATTACACAGCTAAAGGGAAGGTTATAATCACAAATTAACAGACATTCACCTTGAAAGAGAGCCATGATAACACTGGAAGTCATATTCAAAATTGGATCATTTGGTTATTTAAGAAACTGTATCTTCAAAATATTTGGCTCTGAGAAATTCTTTCTGCCTTTTCTTTGAAACCCAAGGCCAAAAACTGCATCTATTAGTGACATATGGCTCAATTTCCTTTTATTTTGGTTTATTACTGCTAAGTGGAAAAATGGTTTTTACTAATGGAGCTGTATTATTACTACTATTTTTAACAGCCTGGTACCTTAGATGTTCTAGAAGAATTGTGCACTATTTCATATCTATGTTAATGCAATCAGAGGAATAAATAATAGGCAATGCACTGAAAATGAAAACATGAATTTTTAAAATTAAAAGAATTCAAATCTGTAAGAGAACATTAACTATAAATGAAACTTCTATGCCCACCAACAGTTGGGCATCACCCCGAAACAATTATGCATTACAATTACATATTACACATAAGTCAAGCACACATTAGAGCTCTGAGTGTTAGATTTGACGAACAAAAAGGAGCATCAATACCACAGCAAACGCCCTCATGGCAGAACATTTTATACTTTCTAAGGCTGCTGTAATCCATCACGTTTCTCCCTCCTGTTCTCCTTACCCAGCCGCTTGGAGGAAAGCGGGGGGAGAGAAAACACCTACAGGTTTCTCAGTAGAAAGCCGCTTGTTCAGATAGAACGCCTTGCTGAACAACACTGGAAGGCTTGTCTGTGTTCCCACAGGTTCTTCGCAGCAATAGCTTACTGGAGTCCACGGACTACTGGCTGCAGAACCAGAGGACGCCTTGCCAGATCGGGTTTGTGGACGAGGAGTCTGAAAACTGTGCTTCGGTAAGTGTGCGGAACCCTGCAGGGAATATTGTCTGATCATGCGGGAAACCTGGGCACGTACCTGAGACAGAAACTTGACAGTGGACAATAACTTCTTAAATACAAGGCTGGGAATGTATCCTTTTGAAAATATGTGTGCAGCTCATGAGGACAGACAACACAGTAACAGGCAGCTAGGGCTTCTACATCGATACTTCGTTTAAACAGAAGAAAAAATGCAGTCACTCCCGTGGAAAGGGAAAAATTAACTGCTGCCCAGGAAAATGACCCAGGCACAAATTCAGAAGAAGAGTTGGAGTATAGGAAGAAAAATCAGAAACTGAACAGCTCTCTTGGAGTCTTTCAAGTACATTTTATAACTCCTGTTATAAGGTGTTTTCTGATTGAAAAGTGGGCAAGAATTTTCCAGCATTCTTATGAATAATTTGAAATCCTCCTCAGACTAAGAAATAAAAAGACATGAATTTTAGGGTGCTGGCTATACTGTGCTACATGAAAAGCCTCTGTGAGGGGAGGGGTGTTCTTACAGATAAACTCCACAGTATGTCGGGCTGAGACTGTGAGCGCACTTTGTGGGCGTTGGCGGTGATCCTCTCTAAGGGCTACACCCCGCGCTCTGGTGGAAATCACCTAGCTCTTATGGGGTCATGTACACAGACTGAGGAGTTTTTCCAAAGAAGGCAGAAATGTTATGCACCTATTTTGACACCACCTCTGAGCTATTTCTGGGGGTTTGTTCTGTGCCGGAATATCTGTTTCAAAATAAAAAACAAAAACAAACATAAAGATGAAAATGGGATGGAATGAATTTGGATATGTGCTGAGCAGAGCAGACCCGGAAGGCAACGCACCACTTGGTGGGGTCTCACAGTACTCATGGCAGAGAGCATCCCAACACCCTTAAGTTACTCTGTTCGGAAAGGGAAGCAGGACACAAAGCCCCCCGCCTAACCAAGAAGCTATTTGCAGTAGATACCTGCTGGAAAAGAGAAAGCCAGTTTTCTCCAGTGTATATCAACCACACTCCTAGGCATACCCTGTGCCCAGAAATAGCTGGCCAGCACAAAATGGACTCCAAGTGGAGCGGGGGGAGGGAGGGGAGCTTTGGTTTTGTTATTTTTGTCTTATTCTTTTTTTGTTTGTTCTGATTTTCATTTTTTTTTTTTTTGGTTGTGCATGAGTCAGAAAGAGAGTAAGATGGGGGAGAACATGAAGTTGGGTGGTAGGGAGGTAGGGAGGAATTAGAGGAGAAGGAAAATGAGAAAAATATATTGTTTGAAAAATTAACAGGGGGCTGGAGAGATGGCTCAGTGGTTGAGAGCACTGGCTGCTCTTCCAGAGGTCCTGGGTTCGATTACCAGCAACCACATGGTGGCTGACAGCCATCTGTAATGAGATCTGGCGCCCTCTTCTGGCATGCAGGCATACATGGAGGCAGAATGTTGTATACATAATAAATAAATAAACAAATCTTTTAAAAAAAAGAAAAAATAACAGGAAAAATGATTTTAAAATGTTACTCTCTTTCGGGCAAAACTTCAGTATTAGTATCTGCTTATGGTGTTTGTGTTCATGCGTGTGTGTGGTATGTATGTGCCTGTGTGTTCTGTATGTGATATATGTGTATATGGGGTGTGTGTGGTGTGTATATCTTTTTGTGTGTCTGTATATATGTATATTGTGGTACACTGTGCTGTCTATGTGTGTGTGGTGTTTGTATCTAGGTGAATGTGTTGTGTGTGCATTGTGTGGTGTGTGTATTTGTGTCTATATATATATATGTCTATATGTGTGGTATGGTATGTATATGAAGGTTGGGTTTGCATGTGTGGTGTGTACCTCTGTGTGTTGTCTGTGGTGTGTGCTGTGTGTGTGCTGTGTGTGTAACTGTCTATGTGTGTGTCGTGTGATGTGTGTATGTTGTATGGTGAATGTATCTGTATGTGCGTGAGGTGTGTTCTGAGTGTGTGATGTGTGTATATGTGTGTGTAATGTGTATATGTATCTGTGTGTGTATATTATAGATCTATGCATGTAAAGGTGTAACCCAGAGGGCAACATCATCCCATGCCTTCCGTTATTGCTCTCCATGTTATCTTTTGAAGCAGGGCCTCTCACTGAGCTCAGCCCTCACTGATTGGTAAGACTGGTTGGCCAGAGAGCTCTGTCTGCCTCATCCCTCTCCACCATCCCCTTTCTCCTTTTGCTGAGGTTACAGATATACACAACTGTGCCCATTTTACATTAATGTCAGGGATTCAAGCGCAGGTCTTCATGATTAAAAGGCAGTCATTTTACTGACTGAGCCATCTCCCTAGTCCTAAACATTTAGTACTTTTTAATCTCTTGTCTACAAATCTAGTTGCTGGCCTAATTTTCATTTCAGAAAAATAAGGAAGATTAGGTAGCAAATAATCCTATAGTAATGCCTTCCTTCCAAATGCAGTTCTTGAGCTAGAAAATCCAGTCACTTGGAATGTGCATAGCCAATCATCGCAACCATACCACTGCAAGTAGCAGAAGAGAACCTGTTATCAGTAGTTTATGCTTTGACCAAAGTTATCATCAAAATAATTTCTATATTGTTGTCTTCCACTTGGCGAACACATGAAAGCTGGACTACAGAAAGTAGTGAAGAGCAGAGGTCTTCTCTACACTCTCTATTTGGGATCAGAATAGCAGGTCTACAATTTGAAGCACTGAGTTCCGTAGCCAAGGCGTCTTCCTGTGTGCAAACATTCCTATCAATCATCAAGCTGCACTTAGAATATAGGGCTTCCTTCCTTGTTCCTTTCAGGTGTTAGATGACATCAGTAAGGTTTAATTGATTCATCCTGTTATCCTGGTTCTTGCTACTCTTTCTAAATGGGAAAAATCTAAACAGAAGTAAAGATACATTAGAGTATTTGTTCCAGATGCTGTTCGGTGATTTGTAGTGACTGAAACTAATATAAATATAAATATTAAAAATCAAAAATAAATTTCAAGATTCTCTATAGAAAACCAGTTTCTTTAGCTAATGCATCCTAATCCTAGTCCTTTTCTTAATTTCCAAATTCTTTCTCTTTTAGCTTGGTGAGGTTTCTAGGGCAGGGAGAAGAATCATGTGAGACCAGGGTTTTATATTTCTGGGAGAAACTCAGATCTAAAAGTGAACTATGGTAAACTATGGGCATGAGGGCCAGAAGAAGAAAGTCCTAACAAAACAACCACGTGACAGGACCAAGCAGTCAAGAGAAAGTATTAAGCTCATTTTTCAAAACCTTTCTCAGTATAGCTGGATACGAACACTCTCAGCTACTAAGGGAACCAACAAAGAAGGGTCATGACTTCAGGGTTGCCCGGACCATATAACAAAATCTTATTAAAGAAAAGATAAAAATTAATTTTCTCACAACTCCATGAAAGTACAATGTAAATGCAAGCAAGTATGGTGGTTAGTGCCTGTAACTCCAGGACTCTGGAAACTAAAGCAGGAGGATTATCAAGTGCTGCTAGTCAATCTAGTCTGCAAAGTAAATTCCCAACCAGCCAGTACTACAGAGTAATATCCTGTCTCAGATGCCTCCCTGTGGGAGGAGGTGTAATTTAAAGGAAGATAAAAATAGTATGGTTGAGAATAATTTCTTCATTAAAGTTTAATTTTTAAAAATCAGCATTATGAAATTATACCAGCTTTAAAGTATTTACAGATACAGATACTGGGATTCCAGCAGACCCCAGGGAACCTGTAGGGAGGCTGAATTTGCTCTGTTGTCTCTTGTGGAAGAGCCAACACTAAATGAACTGCTCTTTTGGCTCTTTCTTTTGCACTTCAATTAGCAGCTAATTTTATATCTAGAGTAGATTGGTTTGTGTCACTTGATTTTCTTGTTTTCCGTTTGCTTTTGGTTTTGTTTTGAGGAAGGGCCTCAGACGTGGAAATTAATGGGGTTCTGTGTCCACATATCATGCAGATTTTCTTTCCAAAAAGGAAACTACAAGGTTTATTTCTTCAGGAGGCAGGCTCATATGTCCCAGAGTTAACAAGAAGACTCTGTTCCTGTTCCCTTGCTGTGACAAGCATCATGAACAAAAGCAAGGAAGCAGGGAAAGCATTCATTTCAGCTTACACATTGAGGTCACAGGTCCACCCCTGAGGGAAGTCACGGCAGGAAGTCAAGGAAGGAAACTGGAGACAGGAACCATGGAGGAATGCTGCTCACTAGATAATACAGTCCTCAACCACCTGCCTAAGATTGGTACCACCCACCCTAGGCTGGTACCTCCTGCATCAATCAGCCTAGCAATCCCCCACAGACAGGTCTAGGCAAGTCCTTAATCCAGATGATTCCAGGTTGTGTCAAGTTGATGATTTAGACTAACAAGGACAGAATCTCAGTGAAGAACAGCGTGAAGTGGTCATAAACATGATAGCCCCTCTCCTCCCAAACAGGAGACACAGGCTGGAAAGCCTCTTGAGGTGACCATCAAGTTTTCTGAAAGTATCAAGTATGAAAAAAATCCTCTATTTCATGAACAGAGCTTCATATATCATGCAATGTCATTTTTTCCTCTTTCCAAATTGCCATTCTAAAAATAAAAAATAAAAAATTCATGAATTTGCTAGTTTTTGTCTTCTTTTCTTTTTTCTTTTCTTTCTTTCTTTCTTTCTTTTTTTTTTTTTTAATTTGTTTCAGGACAATGGAATTGAAAGTCCATTTCCAAAACTCAACAGCATGACACTATCATAGTACAGATTTTTAAAATTATTGATAGGAACTATACATACATTATTTTTGACATTTTTAATTGAAAGCAAAATGAGTCTTTATTGAATTTTGCTGCATACTAGAATTTTATTTCTAATTTTTAAGGAATCATTTTTGTTGTAAGAGGCCACTTGTTGGTTCCCGGATGCTCAACCCCGAAATAATCACACAGAAACTACATTATTTAATCTACTGTTTGGCCCATTAGCTCTAGTGTCTTATTTGCTAATTCTTACATCTTAATTTACCCATGTCCATTAATCTGTGCATCACCATGAGGTCGTGGCCTACCAGCAAAGTTTCAGTGTGTCTGTCTCCAGTGGTGGCTTCCTGGCTTCTCCTTGACTCCACTTTCCTTCTCCCAGCATTCAGTTTAGTTTTCCGCACAGAGTCACTCACAGATGTTTCTCATTTTGATCATTTTATGACAGACATTATATGCATTTTTATTGACAAATTATAGTGTTTAAAAATGTATTTGTCTTAAATATTTTAATGTGTGGATGGAGCTTTGCAGTGATCTTCAGCATTCCATGAAAGGATGCCATTGCAAAGTTGAGATTTGACAGCTGTCTTACAGATCTGCCTTCTATAGCAATGGCAAAAATAACAAAATCTGCAATGGCTGGCTTTTACTCCCAATCATTTCTTTAAATACATTCATATTCTTTCATGAGACTTTAAAAATGTTGAGGGATAAATAGTTCACGCGAAAAGTTTTCTTTCGAAAGATCTAGACTTGGATGCACAAGGAACCATGTGGTAACTACAGAACTGAGAGGAATATTTGTAGGCATCTTGTCTAGATATATGGCAACTTCTAAAGCATGTTTTAGTTTCTTTTTCAAAAAGGCAAGCTAGAAACTCACAGTTTTTATTAATTTTATGCTGACAGACACAAGAAAAAAGACACAAGCTACCCCATTTTCTCAAATGTTACTAACTTTGTGTCTCGCTGTTTTCTCCATGATGCGTTCGTATGTGACTAACGTCATACAAGTTGTGAACTGTTTTAGGATGAGTTACAAGCACAAGGTCCTTTATTTCTCTCTTCTTTGGTGTGGAGCATGAACACTTAAAACTAAGATTGAACTTAGGTCTGCAGAAATCCTTGTTACAGTTTTGTTACACTTTAAATGTCGAAAGTTCCCCAAAGATCACTTACGGTTCCCAAAGGTGGTGCTCTTAGCGGGTGGTAGAAACATTAGGAGATGGGGCCTGTTTGGAAGATCACTGGAGGCACAGCCTGGAGGGGCATACTTATTCTCTCCTCACTGTCTCTCTCTCCCTTCCCCCTCTCCTTCATTCTTTTCTCCCCTTCTCCTTTTTTCTCCCCTCCTGTTCCTCTTCCTTTTCTCTTCTTCACTCCCTCTTTCTCTAAGGGTTAGACTTTCCATTCTCACTTCCCTTCTCCTCTCCACCTCTTCCTTTTTCACCTTTTCTCCCAATTCATCACCTCCTTTCTTCCTTTCTCTCTCTCGTTACCCTTCCCTCCACACACACTCTCCTCCTTTTCCCTGACTACTTGCCTATAGGGCCTTCATCTATAAACAATAATGTCAAATGGCCACTTCTGCTGAAAATCTAAGGCAAAATTAATCTTTCTGACATTTGAAGCTTTTTGTCATGTACTTTGATACAGGAAGGAAAAGCTGATTGGCACAGCCAAATTCAGTTCCTATGCACAACAGCATTCCCTTGTTACTAAAGAATTTCAAATAAAAGCAAACACCGCCTACAGAAAAGCAAAAACCACCAAATGTCAGTGAAAGATGGCAAAGCAAAGCAAAACCCCCGTGCTCAAGTAGAGGCGTTTGCCTTAAGAAGAATCTTACTCAGACTGGAGGGCTGGTTCAACCTGCAGCAAGCTCTCAGTTCTCACCCATGGGGAGGTGGGGGTTCTAGACACATTATTCTTCCTTCCATCTGGTGTAATTCCAGGGGTTTAAATACTCAAGCCCTTCAATGAGACCATAAGAAAGAATACTCTTGGAAGGTTTGCTTCTAAAGCCAGTTCCCAGAATAGATAAAATGAGTTTAGTCCTATTATCTGTCTGTGTGGCCTGCCCTTACCCTGTGAATCTGCCCCCTCAGGAAATTCAAAATTCAAAATACCCAGAAAAGGCATTTCAAATCTTAGAGAAATAAAATGTCCACTAAACCTGATCAGAAGCTAAAGATTTAGGAAAGCCACTTTGTTGTGAAACATAATCATAAAGGCTTATATATTTTTATGAACCAGTCTTTTAAAGACTATTTAAGCACATGGGAATAAGGACTCCCTATGTAATTTTATACTAAATGTAGGTTGTAAACTGCATTGGATAAACAAGTCAAAATACCCAGTGTATCATAGGAAGTGCACAGCTAAGAGTATTTTTACTTTAGATTTTCATTAGAAATATACATTATGGATGCTTTAGCCATGGAGAAGGTAGGTGAGTAACAAGTTGAGATGAGAGAAATATTCATTTATTGTAGTATCCTAATGGTTCTAACATGCATGTGTTTCCTAAAAGGTGTTGTATACCTTAAACAAATTGATACAAAAGCAATAAATTAAGCACAACAAATTAATACAAAGAAAGCACAATAGTAAAAAAAAAGAACAAAAGCTTTAAAATTGTATGTATATACTAAGTAATATGGTTGAAGGACAGGAGTCAAAAATCTTTACACTGATATTTTTTGACTTGAGCTCCTGGGCCATGGGTAGTGTCATTTACTACAAGAGGGAACAAGGGATGGCAGAATGATCACGGGAGAAAGGGAGAGCAGGCTTTGGAAGACGGGGGATGGTTGACTATTATACAGCCATTCAAGTAAAGATAATAGGCAGGTTTCTAGATTTAGAAACTGGAGATCTTGGCAAGATCAAGGATGGAGGTTAAGATTTAAATGTCATCAAAGGATCTTGGAGAACAGGTATCCATACAGCCAGTGGATAATGAAAAGAAAAAGGAGCACTTTGCACGGAGCCTGGGACACTCAGAATACATGCATGGCTGATGATCTGAATGTCATAGGGTCCTAGACATAGCAAGAAATTATTACTTTAGCTGCAAGTGTGAATTTTGAATGCATAAAATATTTTAAAAATCTCAATATGTTGCCAATAAAAATGTGGTTGGATGAGTAGATCTTGGTGTGCTTATGAAGCCTGAGTGTTTACATCATTTATCAACTATTTTTAATTCATTCAGGTGGAACACATTGTTAAAATATCTCAAAATAGCGACATGTTTCAAGCACTCAACACCTCTTTCCATTACAACAATTTTCCTCTGAGGAATAAGTCTATCATCAACCAAGAAAAGGCAGCAACAATAAATAATTATTCTCATCAAAATACCTCTAACACCTAAAGGGTACAACTACATAATTTTCTAGTTCCTTTTTAGAATTGTTTGTTTGCATCAACCTGTCTTTGTATTCAATTATTCTGATGTCCTAGAGGGGAAGGTGAGAATGAATAGCTGATGTCTTTAATCTTATATACTCAAGGTTGAAAAATACAAATATAAGGAAGGGATCTGGCTAATGAGCAGAGAAAGTGTCTGTTTTGTGATCTGTGTTCCCAGGAGTATGAGTTACTTTTTTTTTATTTTTGACAATGTCACAGGTTTGCTGTAGAGGTTAATGAAAAAATGAGAACACACTAAACATAGAAGCAGAATTTCTGTCCTTCAATATCAGTTACTATATTCTCTAATAGACCAGAGACAACCCTCTGCACGCATGCCCATGGTGTGTGTGATGCCCATAGGATATAATTGAACCATCTGATAGCATTTTATATACTTCACAGGAGGCATTTGCAGTAGCTGAATAGGATGAGAGAGAGGTTTCCTGTTATGTTTGGTTTTAACACAATCATTAAGTAGAGAGCCTAAGTCAGCCCGCTCACTAGAGCAGGTTTACTGGGCATCCATGAGCAATGTCTTATAAACCAAAATTTTCACCTCTGGTACTGTTTAAATGGTGGGCTAGGTAACTCTTTGTTCCAGGGGGCTATCCTGTGCACAGTAGCACATTCAGCATCTTCACTGGTCTCAACCCATTAGGTCCCAGCAGTAACACAGCTCCAAGTTGGGACAAATAAAACTATCTTGGGCCTTAAAACATCCTCTGGATGTGTTGAAAAGAAGGGAAATGGTGGATGAGGGACACCACAAATTACATCTAGCTGGGACACATTTGTCTAAATTTCCTGAAGCTTTAACCTTTAAATCACCCATGAGGTGATTCACCCGAAGCCGTGTTTTAACTCCACATTATACACCAAACTATGGTAAGTGTGGAAGGAAACCACTCATCTCCAGTGACTCCAGCCCACCTGGCTCTGTAATCAAAAGCACCCAGAGGAGGAAGTAAGAGGAAAGGGCCATGAGACTGTCAAGACCAATGTAAAGTACACAGAGAAAGTAAAGGTTAGGTCATTGCTGCTGCCTTTGCCGCAATGGAATCCAGCATCACTGGGGCATCGCAATTTCTATACATTTCTAGATGATATATTTTGTTCTTTACCTGCTGTCATTTACCAGATGGAATACATTTATATAATAGTATTCTAAGCCATAAAAAGAAAGTATCCTAATCTGGTGTGGGACAATTGTGTATATTCAGTCAATTATGTTTTAAATAAATGCTGATTGTCTAGTAGCCAGGCAGGAAGTATAGGCGGGACAACCAGACAGGAAATAGAGACGGGGCAATGAGAACAAGAGAATTCCGGGAAGAGGGAAGCTCCCTTTTCAGTCCTGTACAGACACAGAAGAAACAAGATGTGACTATGCCACTGAAAAAGGTACTGAGCTACGTGGCTAACACAGATAATAATAATGGGCTAACGTAAGTTATAAGAGTTTTAATAAGAAGCCTGAACTAATGGGCCAATCAGTTTATGATTAATGTAGACCTCTGTGTGATTTCTTTGGGACTTAACGTCTGCGGGAACCAGGTAGAACAGAAACCTCAGACAACACTAATCTTACTATCTAATGAACCTACTACTGTTGGCAATCAGGCTGCTTCCTGCCCCACTTTCCTGTAGGAGCTACAACAATGAGCAACCATGATGATGCATCCTGTCTCCAAGCAGCAATATCAGACCTTCAACTTTCCAAAAAGGAGTTAGAAATACTGTTCATTTTTGTTCCCATATAAGATATATTAAATTTCAAAATATTTTCCATGCCTATAGTTTTCATGTAACATTGTATAACCAAAACAGAGCCCAGCTGGTGGGACTCCAGTTTCTGACTTATGTCATTTTACCATGTGCTGCTATGCAATCATACAAATGTTTTCCAATTTAAAAAGAAAATGTATGTCTGGGACCAGTTAAGTTGCCAAGATTCCCTTTCTTGTCTCTTCATTGGACTTATCCAAATTTGTACCCCTTTTCATCCAGACTGCCTCTTCTAAGTACCCTCACTTCCAGAGGATGTTATAGAAAACAGTTCGGCCTAATGTAGACAAAAGATGGCAGTGGACATCGATTATCCCAATTTACTTCTTTTATCCATAAGTATTTGTATTGCATGCACATATGTATATCATATACATATGTACCCCTATTGAAGCCTTGGTTATGGTAAGTAACTAGTACTCTTCATGAAGACTCAACCAAGGAAGAATGATGTAAAAAATAAAAATGTGTCAGTTGAATGTATTTATTCCCAAGTATGTGGAGACCCTCTGCATCTCCTTATCATATTTGCCTTCCAAGTAGTATTGTCCCCATTTACTTCCCTGATGCCAGTTTCATTAGACTCAGATATCCTTTTTCATAGTCTGAATGACCTTGTTATCTACTTGCTATCATATAAAGCCATAGTCTGGATGACCTTGCTACCTACTTGCTACCTATTTGCTGTCATATAAACTGCCCCTGACGGTTGAGTTCAGTACATTTGCTACATTCATATGAAATAGTCATTTTAACTTTTAAGGATTACTCAGTCAAGTAAGGAGAAACTTTTTTCACTCATGTTTTCAGGTTAATTTCTGAAAACTACAATTTCCAGAACTTTTACTTTTGCTGGGAATTGTCAACGGATTATTTGAATATATCACTCCTTTAAAATCGCTATTATCTTTAAAAACCCAAAAATGGACATCATTTCTAATCAAAAAAACACTAATCAGTGATAAATTTTTCAGCATTGTATATATTTCTCCTTTACCTTCTAAATAAAAATGTTTCTCCAACTTTTCGGAAGGAAAATAACAAAACCACTTGCTTTGAACTCATCTTCCTGTCAAAACACCTATCCTGTAAAAACATATTCTTCACATGCTGACACATCTTCCTCACCATTTTGTTGAAGTCATCCTGATGTGTGTCACTAAGCCCAAGGCATGACATGTTGCCATTGCTTTGGCAGAGGCACCTGAAATTTCACTCGTACCTACACTTCAGATTCTATGGCTTCACAAACAAGATTCTCTCATTCAAATCCCTCTCTTGCCTCTAGAATTATTACTTTGTAAGCTTCAATTTGAACTTTTGTCCCTTCCCACCCCATAACCCAGCACTTGGTTTCATGCTACCTCAATATCTGTCTGGAAGACTGATCATTTCTTGCTTGATGTTTTTTTTTTTTTTTTATGCCTATTTTCTCCACACCTCTTGACTTCAGCCCTGTTTGTGCACTGATGGCTACAATCTGTACACCACAGGAATATTACCAAGTACCCATTAGATACACCCATGTGAACACCCCAGATTTAACACAACTGGAGAGAAATATTCAAATTAATATAAACCATGGCTTGCATGGGCCTCTTTCTCAGAGTGATATCCAACTTTTTTTTCCTTTCTGAAAGCTTTGTCATCTACTCAGTTTCTCCAGTCACAATCCAAAGAGTCATAGTCATATTACTCTTCTCTTGTTCAGTTTCTCATTGACCTAAACTGGCTAGGAAAGCTATTGTTACTTTTAATTTCTGTTTATGACCTTTCAACCTAATAGTAATATGCAAGAATTAAAAGCAAACGGGAAAAAGCAATAAGATACCAAGCAGTCCCAGATATCTTTTCTCTTGAGCTATGCTAAAGAAGCTAATTCCTAGATTTAATTTTTCTTTGTTACATATAATTATATCCTCAGTTCCCCCCTGCTGGCTCCACATCACTCAATCCCTCTAGAGTCTGATGAGTTAGACTAGCACCTAACTCAGGACCCAGACTCTGGATTTTAACTGAATGGTTATTAATTTTAAAGGGATTGATTTGTTATTTTTATCCTAATTTCTGCTATGCAGAAAGCCAGGGTAATGAAAAAAGACTTTGACAGTGGTGTCACTGGGAAATACATTGTTCATTTCCCAGAGGCTGGTGGTAGGTGAGTTCGATTACAAGAATTTGTGTTAAGAAGTCAGGAATGAGGATGGAGAGATAGCTCGGCAATTAAGAGCACTGGCTGCTGATGTTGAGGACTCTGATCCAGTTCCTAGCACCCACAAGGTAGTTCACAACCATCTATAACTCCAAGACCAAGGTAGTCGGTGCCTTCTTCTGGCCTCTGTGGGCACCATGTGGTTCACATACATACATACAAACAAACACTCATATGCATAAAACAAAAATAAATTAAAGGCATGGTGTAGAAGTGTGTATCTATTTATAAACACACATGCCATGGCTCACACGAGGAGGCTGGAGGATAACTTGAAAGCTTTTGTTCTCTCCTCTTATAACATGCATCCCAGGGATTGAGCTCAGGGCATCAGGCTTGGCAGTAGGTACCTATCTAGGCTGAGTCTTCACCTCACCTCATAGTTGACATATAATCCCAACAGTAAGGATGCAGAGAGGTGGCTCTCTGAGGTCACCGGCTAGCCAGGCTAGCCTAACCTAATGGGCAAGTTCCAGGCCCCTGAGAAACCCTGTCTTAACAAGAAATAAGCATTCCTAATACCTGAGGTTGTCCTGTGGCCTCTGCATCATTCATACACATAAATAATAATATGTAGATGCACAAATATGTACCTATACATGCAAGAACACAGTCATGCACACACACACACACACACACGGGGAAGGAGAATCAGAAGTTTCTAGATATTTAGCTTTTGGATTAAATTCTATCAGTTTAAGAATGTCAACATTTTTATAGCAATTACTTCCAGGTGGAGCTGCGAATGTGATTCCATTGATAGAATGGTTGCCAGACCTTAGATTTGATCTGCAGCAATGCTTCAGGTGAGCATATGGAAGAGAGGATTGGAGGTACAAGTTCAAGTTTGTCTGTGCTACTTAGTAAGTTAGAAGCAGCATGGAATGATTGTGGCAAGAGGAAGAGAGACAGCCTGAGATAGGGGTGGGCAAACTCCCAGATCATATCCACAGTTAGAAACTGCAATTAAAATCTAGTATGCCTCTGCCATCTATGCAAAAATACATTACTCTCAGTCCTCTCAGAACTCATACCTGAACTTATCCAGCTGGCATGAACTGCAACTTAATGATACGCAAACATTTTTATATATCTGGGAGATGTGTAAAATATATGCAAACCAGATGACTGCATCTTAAGAAACTCACAGTTATATTTTAAGTACTTTAGCATGGTGTAGAAGAATACATGGGGCAAAAAGGGGGTGTAAAACTAAAATTGGGAGTAAAGAGAGATGCTACACCTTTGATATCTCAACAGCATGGTTGCCTAAACAAGATCCAAACAATAACGTGAACAAACATGCTAACGTGGAAAGGGGAACATCTCTAGGACCCCACCCCTAGGCAAAGAACCACAGGCAACTAAGAAATGCTGAGAAAAGGAAGAGCTTTGCCCAGGGATGAGACCACTAATTCGTCATTCAATTCTGAGTGGTAATACTCACTTATACATATGCATATATATAAGCCCCTGTGAAAACTTGGAAATATGGAGTGTGTGTGTGTGTGTGTGTGTGTGTGCGTGCATATGTACATATGCAGAGATATGTCCTTCATCAGCTTTTCCATCTATCCCACGACCTTGACCTTTTATCAGTTTCTCCAATTCGTCTATTAACTTCACTAAGTACTAAAATTTATTTACCTGGAGAAATGGATAAACATTACAGTTTAAGGTTCTCCAAGTAAACTTGTAGACATTGGCTGGTAGCCATGAGGGTGCTGTCCACTGGTGCTCAGCTGGCTTATCTTGGTGTGGAAACTTTCTTCACGTGAGTTGGAAAGGATGTCATCATCATCTAGCATTGCCTTCTCTCATGCCTAGGGTGGAGTCTTATAGGTAGGGTATATCACTATTGCTATCATTATCGCTATCAGTTTCTGACCTTTGTGAATAAGAACAATAGCACATTTGTTTAGTGTTTTAGAGAGTGTTGAACTCTGGTGACATCTGGTGACATACAGGAAATGTCATTGGGAAGCCTGGAACACATGAAGCACACAGATACCCGTGTATTGCTCCCACCAGAATGAGTAAGAGAACACAGTGGCCGGGATCCAAGGGTATAATGTCTCAGTTTTAGAAGAATCTGTTGAATAAATATTTGCCCAAACTCTGTGTGACCTTTAAATAATTCCTTGAGAATTAAAATGGGTTTTTGATAATTTTGCTAACTTATTTTACTGGAGATCTGGTATTCAGAGCCTCACACACTCCCTAAAAGACCAGGACCTTAGTCCTTTATTATATTCTCAGCTCAATTTGTTCCATCCCATATCCCCTGCATGGCCCTTGCAGGTAGGCTTTGTTACTCAGAAGGATTTGTAATTAATAGTCAGCGGTTCCATGCCTTTAGCTAATAGCACCTTAATAACCTTTGACATTCAGTGGTGTTGAGGATGCCATGGAGACTATTTCATGAATAAAGCATTTAGTGTGCCTGAGAAATAGATTCTCACTTTTGTCTAAATTCAGCAACTGTGAAGAGAACTGCAATGTTTGCAGGAAAAAATTGAAAAAAAAAAGAACCAAAGTTGGTGTTTCTAAAATACGGAGTTCAACTTCAGAACGTTCTTGTGTTTATAGTATTCTGAAAACATTTAGCAGGTGCCATGAGGTGTCTGAAGCAGTCACTAAAAGTTATTACATACTACTGACTGCTTAACTGTAAAGGATGTAGTTTCAAAATAAGCCCACAAAATGAGCTATAAAATGTTCTCATCGGTACTGTGTGCATTGGCTTGTAACGTAGTATTGAGCGAAAGATGCTTAGACATTAAAGGCATGCTAAGGGATGGTAGGTGTTGAGTATCTAAAGCTGACTGATGCTATATCTAAATAATTGCACTGGAGCCCGCAGTGTCTATATGTGCTGTTCCTTTATTTCAACATAATCATTCCTTTGACCTACAGGAAAACTGAAGCTTGTATTCTTTGAACAATCAGAACTTTTGTGTATTTGGAACCAGAAAATAATGAATTGATATATATAAACTCAGGAAATTTCACTGTCGTTTCTAATAACATTGATACATAATTGGCTGCCCCCAAGACACATTATGATGATCACAATTCATCTCCCACAAATTCCATAGCGGCTGGCAACATATGAGCTCAAAATATCTTTCCAATTTTAAGATTCTTTGCAAAAGCGTATTCATTGTTCTTGGCAGTGTAGTATTGAAAGAGAGCGAGGCTCTACTTAATTAGAGAGAACAGCACATCTCCACTGCATATATAAACGTGGATTGATTCTTTTTTTTTTACCCTGGCCTTCAATGTGGATTCTGCTAACTCAGCAGATGACTGCTGTCCTGAGACTCCGTGAAAACACATCCTGTTAAATGACCTAAGTGGAAAACTGTATCAGGATATATTTTTGGTTTACCTTGGCAATGTCAAGGAGAATTTGTCAATCAATGTCACAGGCTCTTAGCTCCTCAACTTTACTCCCTGTTTTTCTTCTGTCAGTTAGTTTGTCTGAGAAGATGCCTTTTTCCTATCTAATCCAAACTTCTTACTCTCCACACAGCCAAGTTCGCTTTGGTTAATAGCAATTCTAAAGAAAAGAATTGAGCCCTCTTCGTGCACCAAGATACCAACATGAGGCTTGGCATCCTAAGAGAAAGTTCACTTGTGTTTTTAGGTTAAGAAAGTGATTTTCAAAATTAAACAATGGTAAGTATTTAAGAAATCGCTAAAGGAAAGATTCCCACAGGGCACACCAGACAAGGCGGAAATAATGGATTTCTGCAGTGCAGGAAGCTTCACATCATATTGTTTGTCTGGAAACAAAGCAAGGCAATAAAATCGATTCACAACAATATTTTGTTTTTATGCATTAAAAGGATCTGATCTGATCTGACAGTTTCTCTTAAGTAAACCAAAATATAGCCTGATAGTTTTCCTCTTAGGTCATCCAACAGGATCTGTTTTCAGAGTTTTAGGATAGTTTGATAATTGTGGGGGAAACGGATGCAGGCTGAGCGCTCCCTTGAAACCAACTGTGGAGTGATTTCTCTTGGGCTCTTTTCATAGCTGTCATTTTGTTTTTATGTTACCCAAGTTGACCCCTGCCTCAGCCTCTCCAGTCCTGGATTTTAAGTGTACATCCTTTTCACTTGTCTTTTTCTTCTTTTTTTTTTCTTTTCTGTCTCTTTTTGTTTAAAGCATGGTATGTTGTTAATGGCATGACCACTATTAACTGTGTTAATGTTTCGAGTTTCTCAAAACAATAAAGCAACTATTATGTACTGCCTGCAATAGATACGGACTTTTAGAGGCAGATGGAGGGGTGGTTTCCTGGCTGCATGTGAAAGCTCTACTCAGTGAACGTAATTTATTAAGGTTTCAAGAATGTCCACTGTTTTTTTTTTTTTTATGCCTTAAAAATATGTAAGATGATTGATTTGATACAGTAGAGCACAGCTACTGGTCTGTTTCTTTTCCAATGAACAAAAGGTTTGCCAATAATAATGACAGACGTACTGAACTGGTTTCCTGGACCAAGCAGTTTTATGCAGGTATAGACTTCCCAGCAAACAAATTACTGGAATAGGAGAAGAAGGCAGGGCTCCATCACAGAAGTCATCCCTCTCTTAGCTACATAGGTGGCTGTTGAATGATTTCACATCTGTATTATCTTTATTTCTTTCAAGTGCCTTTCTGAGAATGTTTCTATTGTTACTGTCTGCTATTACAACTGTTACTACTTGGGTAATACCTCCCTCTATGAATTATTACTACTAGTACTATGTCGCTGAATTCTTACAAAAATGTTGGAGGAGAAGCTGCTTGTTGGTTCCCAGCCACCCTGCTAGCTTAGACCCAAAATAGTCACACAGAAATTGTATTAATTAAATCGCTGCTTGGCCCATTAGCTCTAACTTCTTATTGACTAACTCTTATATTAATTTAGCCCATTTCTATTATTTTGTATATCACCACGTGGCTGAGGCTTACTGGGTAAAGTTCCCAATATCTCTCTCTGGCGGCTCCATAGCTTCTCTCTGATTCTGCCCTCTTTCTCCCATTATACAGCCTAGCTTTTCCCACCTAGTTCTGCTCTGCCATTGCCATAGACTCAAAGCAGTTCTTTATTCACTAACCAATAAAAGTGACACATAGACAGAAGGACCTCCCACACCCCAAAAACTTCATGAAATAACCGCAATAGGTATCTTTAGTACAGAAATGTGCAGTACTGAAAGTTAAAAGTTCTCCTGAGGTCACATGGTGACAGTATTGGTGCCTTAACTCAGGTCTTTCAGTTCTCAACAAAGGACAAGAAACCCCTTCTTGGCTATACCAACTACTATTTTAGTTACTTTTCTACTGATGTGACAAAGCACCATGACCAAGGCAACTTGTAAAAGAAAATACTTAATAGCTCTCACATTTCTAGGTAAGAGGCCACGATTACAGAACAAAAGCATGGCAACAAGAGCAGCTTGAACTCAAATTTCAAACCACAAGCAGGAGACAGAAGGCACAGGGGATGTCACAAGACTTTTGAAGCCCCAAAGCTCATGCCTGGGGCACACCTCCTCCAATAAGCCCACACTTCCCAAGCAATTCCACCAAAAGAGGACTAACTATTCAAACATATGAGGGTCATGCTCATTCAGACTACCACACCTACCAAATAAAAACAACTGAGAAATTAAAATGCTGTGATCACGTGTCCAGACTTCTGGAGATGTAGCTGGGAAATACACCGCTGCATCCTTAAACTTGCCCCAAGATTTGTCTTTTAAAAATGAGTTTTATTGAGACATGTTCCCATCAATCTCATTCATTATACATCTGTCCTCTCCCTATAGAGAGAGACAGACAAAGACAAAGACAGAGAGACAGGGTCGGTAAGGGGGTCTGCATAATGCAGTGGAAAATCTATGGGTTGTAGACCCAAAACATTTTATTTTGTATACATGGTTTACAGAAGTTTGCCACCCTCTTTTCTAAAACAAAGGCACCACACAGGAAGATAAACACCACCTTCTCTGGATTGATGGTTTAGTCTGAAGAGCACACAGTTGCATTTGCAAAACCTCCTGGAGCTTTGGATTGTGTGGGGAGAACTTCACTCTTCAGGCATGTCTTCAGATGTGAATCTCTCCTCTCCATGACACAGCTAATGTCCAATCAAGGATTCACTTATTGTTCACATTGAAATTTTTATCAAAATGACCTTGTCGTAAAAAGTTCCCACACACTTTCCTATTGTTTCACTTAAATGAAAACACTAGAAGCATCTCCTCCTGATTTAGCCAGACATCACACCAGTGCCCTATGGAATCATAGACACCACAGCATCTTCCCTGACTTCTGTCTGACAACTAGACAGGCATGGTGCTGCCCTTTTCCCTGGGAAGGGTAATGTGGCATCTTTTGCAAGAAATAGTGACTCTGTCTCTTTATCTTTTCTCAAGGCTGCATTTATTGATGGTATTTTTAGTCATGGGAACTCTAATTTGCTTCCCACTTTACTACAGCCTGTGAATCGCAAACTTAGAAATCACAAAAGCCATGGTGAGAAGGATTTCTTATGTGTCTTTCAGTGTGGGGAGAGGTCCAAATACGTGTTACCCTGTCAGAAGAGGAAATCGGGACCTCGCTAACTCAGAGACTTATGCAAAGTGCACTCCCTGGTTGCTGAGACTCAGACTCGAAAAAACATTTCACCAAGGGAAAGGACCTACATGCTCCAAATATTCACTACTATTGAAACACAGACACATTGACATATACCAAAAGACAGAGTGGGAAATCATCACCACTTTTGCAACAGTACAGGAAAACGTCTCCTGATCTTTGATGCCCATTTTGTAGTGCTGCTGTGCAGCATCTGCTTACTTCTGTAATGGATTTCCTCCAAGTTTAAAAGGCACTAATTATTATCTAAGAGCTGGAGTTGTGCTTGGGATACCCAAGCCCTCTGCCTTTTTGGCATAAAGAAAAAAGTTATCTTGACTTTTGAATAAAATGATCTCATTTTTCCCTGATAACATGGATTATCTTGTGCTGAACATAGCCTTGATTGACAAGAATACATAGTCATTAAAAGAAAAAGAAAGCATACAGGAGGAAGGAAGTGGAGAGGGCAGAGGGGAGAAAGGAAGGTAGGCTTATACAATAACATCAAATTGTGTCAGGGGAATTACTTCTGAAGACCTCAAATTATTATTATTATTATTATTATTATTTCTCAAAACAGAGTTTCTCTATAGTTTTGGATCCTGCTCTGGAACCTACTCTGGAGACCAGGCTGATCTCAGACTCAGAGATTACCCTGTCTCTGCCTCTCCAGTGCAGGAATTAAAGGTGTGTGCCACTGCCAAACAATAATTCTTATTAATTTTATTGCAAATTGTAATATAGAACACAAACCACGGATATGAAATCGTCCACATTTTATTCATGCATTTTATAGAAAATTTTCATCATATGTTGGACTGCAGATGCATGTAGGGGTTCATTAGAGAAACCTTGATGATAACCCTAAAGCCATGCATGCTTGTCTTCCTACAAGGTGACTTTTTACAAGGTGAGCTTGAGCCTCCCTTGGTGTTTGATCAGCTGTGTCTCTTCTGCATTGACAACAGGTCATTGAGACCAGTCCTCTTCTACAACAAACTCCTGATCCAAGGTTATTTGGGTTTTTTTTTTCTATTGAGAACTTTAAATGATATTAAGACTACGTAATGACATTCCATTTACTGAAATCACTCACAGAGAGGCTGAAGCTTAGAGAATTTCCTTCCACTTCAGTATTAACGTTTACAAACTCACACTTACACATTCTTCACTTATCACCTTTTCAACTGGTTCTTCCCAGTATATAAGGCACACCGTGACCATTTATGACCTTGAAGCTTTTTAGTCATGACGCCACCTACCGGGAGATATAGCATAGAATCATCTTTGTTCTAGTACAGTAATAGTCTAGTACGCATGTGGGTAGTCCAGGAATAGAGAAATCACTATCACATTTCAAGGAAGAAAATGTTCCTTCCTCTTCCATTGATGAGCTGCTAGATTCTAGGTCAGATATTCTGTCCATTTGAGGGGATTTCCTCCTTTTTAAGAGAATTAATTTTGACCAGACACTCTTAACTTTCTTTTCCATGGTGGAGAGTCTATAATTCTCTGAATATCTGTTCCAGTCATTAACACAGCACATGGAATTACCCCAGAATTTAGTGGTGTAATCAACCTTTCACTCTCTCCAAATTCTAGGATCAAGAGTTCAGACATGGGACAGAACAAATGCTTGTTCCTGGTCTCTATTGTCTGAAATGCATCTAGAAAACTCCAAGAATGACTCCACAGACCTCAGCTTAGCTCCAGGGAACACTGACAGAGACATCATCCATGTGTCTGATTTCTAAGACTTTCAGCATCTGGGCCTCCTCTGTCTCTTTGCAGCCATTGCCTCTGAGACACAAGGCCTTTAAGTGATCTAGACTTCTTACATAGTAGCTCATGGACTCCAAGAAATGTAGCCCAAGACCCAAAGAGAAGCAATTCTACATTAGGCCTGCCTTGGAAAGTTGGTTTTTCTATAGACAGAGATCATCTAGATGAAAAATAAAAGAACACTAACACTACATCTTGGTAAGGAGCACCATTAATACACTGCAAAGGTTCATGTGGTGGTACATACTGGTGTCTGGACCTAGGGAAAATGCAAAATAACCTTCAGAAACATCTTCTCAATATGTTTAATTCAATGAGGACAGAATTAATCTGCTATGGTTCTCCCCTTCTTGAATGTGTACTATTAAAAACAATTAACAATGCTTCATAAGAATATGAAGAACAGTAGTAAAAGAGAGCTGTAGATTTGGTATTAGTGATATGAATCAGTTCACTTTCTGTAGGCTGAGAAGTTCAGTTACATGTAAGATGGGGACACGGGGAAGCCATAGTGTGGACCCATGGGCTGACTGTGTAGATTCCAGTGTAAGAACCACAGAGGAAGATCAATCGGCAGAGAGAAGTGTTTTCTTCCTCTGCTTTTTGTTCTACTAGAGTCCCAGAGTCTCAGAGGTTTAGTCCATTACTGTCATGGCAGGAAATACGGCAGCATGCATGCAGACATGGTGCTGGAGAGTTAGTGAGAATTGTACATCCAGATCCACAGACGGCAGGAAGAGAGACTGGCATGGCCTTCTGAAATCTCAAAACCCACCCCTAATGGCATGCTTAACAAGACCATACTCATCAATCCTTTCAAATGCACCATTCCCTAAACATTCAAATATATGGCCCTATGGTGGTCATTCTTATTTAAATCACCATAGTTACCAACGTGGGTTTAAAGGAATGTAATTCTAATGTACAGCTGGTATAGTTGAAATTGTTCTGTCCTGTTAAATGGGAGATGCAAACAGTTGTTAAACTGAAGTTCCCAATGTAGTCGCCTAATCCAGAAATTCTACTTTGGAAACTAAACCCATGAAACTGGAAAGTCAAAATCTGTATGTAGCAATCTTCATGCTAACAACATTAGGAATAAACAGACCCACAAATCAGGAAGCAAACCGATTCCCATCAATAACAGGACTGGAGAATGGATGCAACCTCAACCTACAACACAGGCAGCAATCATCATAAAAAACAAACAAACAAAAACAAATCAGTCTGATAGCAGGTTACTACCCTAGAAAATATTTCAGATGTATTACTATAACTAATGATACAAAATATATATTGTTTTTTGGTGAAAACAATGATCAGAACTCCCATACATGTACATAAACTAAGACACATAATACACATATCTTTCAAGAAAGAGATGTAGGAAGAAGAGGAAGTTTCGCATGGAAACAATGAGGAAAAGAGCAGGTAAAATTAATTAGAAAAATAAAAACTGACTTTCACTCATTCTTTCCTCAGAAAACGCACACATGGGGCTGACAAGATGGCCCAGAGGTTAACAGTGCTTGCTGATTTTGTACAGAACCTACCTTCAGTTCTCAGCACCCACACGCCAGCTCCCAAGCCTCTGCAACTCCAGTTGCAGACAAACTGATGCTCTCTTTGGGCCTGCACGAGCACTGAGAACTCGTGGTGCCCAAGCATGCACATAAAACAATAGCAAATCAGCCTTAAAAAGAAAATCCTACACTTCTCTTTGTTATGGATGAAAGGTCCAGAATGTGCTGTAATCTCATTTATTGAAAGTTTTAGCATATAACACAAAAGAAAGGGCTAGTTAGGTACATGTGTGACCATGTGAGAAATCGTGTTGTGAAGTATAAAGGCACGCACTATTATTGAAAAACACCTTAATAAAATTCTTTAATGTGGGGGTACATATTAGATACAAGGATAAAGATAGGTAGATAGAAAATAGAACAAGTAGTTGATGGAGATAGACAGATAGATGATTGCCAGATAATAGACATAGACAGGTCTATTCAGGTTTGTTTTTGTAAAAGGTGTGAAAGGATGTCTACCAAGATACTAAAATTGATTAATACCAGATATAGGTATTAGGAAAAGAAAGAGGCCAGAGGAGGGAGAGTTGGGCAGCTTTGTCATTGCATGTGTTTTATTGGTTTATATACTTCCAACATTATAATGATCATATTTTATTTAAAGAACAAATAAGCACTTTGCAATGATAAGTTAAATAGGGATAGACAGATCAGAGTCCATGTCTACAAGACACAGTGGGGAACTCCTTCTCCCTCTTTCCTGGATTCATCGTGTCACTATGAAAGTCATGAGTGAAGCAAGTAGACAAGAGAAGGAAGAGTTACTCCTAGCTAGTGTTCTGAGAGAAACTAAACACTCCAGTCTGATCCATGGATGGTGGGGTTTTTGTAATGATTGTTTGGAAAACAGGGAAAATTAATTGGAAAAAAAACAGAAAAGGCAGACAATTCTAGGTAGATGTAGAGACAGCCGAAGGCAAGGACATAAAATCCTAGTTACTTTAATATCTGCATTAAGGGGAAATTCAAATCTATTTTTAAAAGAAATGGCTGGTTGTTCCATGGTCTTATAGCCAGAATCCAACTGATTTTCTTTCATTTGAAGCCCATAGAAATATTAAAATCTAAATGAATAAAACATAAAGTATCTGAACTGAGAAAAAGTTTGAAATTAAAATTACAAAGACCTTTCAAAAATAATGAAAAACACCCTGAGTTTAAATTTTTCATATGGTTGTAATATTAATGTTCATTAACTCTTAACTATTGGATGGCAACAAATCAAAACAGAGTGCCAGATGCTTGTGTGTAATTAACAGCTCAGTCTTCCATTCTAGGAACCATGAGTGTGCATTTGTGAATCTTCGTGAATCCTAACATAGTTCTGAACATACAGAACCTATTTTCAAAGAGAACTCTGTCCAAAAATCAGGGAAAGCAAACATGTTCCGAAGGGTTTCTAAGTGATGAAGATCGATAGCTCACCATTCTGAACCTGAGGCCCTTGGTTAGATAATAAATAACTTGTCTGTCTTATCTACAGTCTGAAGACTGGCTGGCTCAAACCCCCGGAGACCCTGTCAAAGTGACTTTAACAAAGCCTATGAAAGAAAGCACTGTCCTTCAAGTTCCTTGCTTAGCTTATACAGTTTATAATTTCATGTTTTGTAAGCATAACTAGTGATTTGCTAAATCACATTTCTTTCATCTGAAAATATCAAACAAATTCACTTTTACTGGACCCAAGAGCACCTGTCAATGTTTCAAGTAGTAATTGATAATCCTATGGAATTTAGCTAGTTCAGCCCTCAGTACTTGAGCAAAGATGAGAAGGTTCTTGCCTTAACTGTCTTAGGGTTTCTATTGCTGTAATAAAACACCATGTTCATGAAAAACTTGGGGAGGAAAGGGTTTAGTTCTAATTTACAACTTTGAAATCCCACTCTAGTGTGTAGGGAAGTCAGGGCAAGAACTTAGGGCAGGAACCTGGAGGCATGCAGAGACCATGGAAGAGTCCTGCTTACTGGCTTGCTCCTCATGACTTGCTCATTCTGCTTTCTTATAGAACTCAGGACCACCTGCCCAGAGGCAGCACTGACCACAATGAGGAGGGCCAGCCCACCTCAGTTATTAATTAAGAAAACCACCAAGGCCAATCTGGTGAAAGCATTTTCTCATTTAAGAGTACCACCTCCACAATGGTGTTAGCTTGTGTCAAGTTGATATAAAACCTAGGCACCACACTTAGTGCAAGCCTTTCTTATTTTGTATTTTTGGTTTTTGGTAGACTCACTTAGTAGCCCTGCCCTCACTATGTGGACCAGATTGGCCTCCAAATGACTGAGCTCTTCTTGACTTTGACTCTGAGAATTGGGATTAAAAGTATGCACCTCTAGGCCAGGGCAGCCTAGTCCCTTTTACAGACACACTGAAATAGAAAAACATAATGCCCTTCTAGACTGTATCATAGTGCTCGTAGAAAGAGACAGCTGTGGGGTCTCAGAAGACCCTGTGACTTACCCATTTAACATCGTGTCTACAGAGCTGAGTGTTCAAATTACATGAAGACAGACAGTCCTGAGTACGTTTAGCACTAAGGAGCAAGACAAGTGATTTAAAAAAATGAGTTGTTTAACCCACAGAACAGGACATCAGAAACACATTCATGGTCACTGAAGCATCCCTCTGTCTAATACTTAAACGGATGCTTAAAAAAAAAAAAATAGGTGATTTTTAAAGGTACTGTGTTGATAAATTTTCACTCTAACGACTCCAACAAGAATTTATTATACATGAATAAATGTTCCTTTTCCTCCAGACAGTCCCACCATTCAAGAAATAAGACCCCTTTTACATGGAGACAGAAATGAATATGATTTGTCACTGTCAAAGCCATGTGCAAGCAAGCAATGGCGCAGTAATTACAGCCCTGGTCTCAGGCTCAATTGCTCCTCACACCTGGCCCTGGGAGACTCTGGTCTTGGTTTTCCCTGAAGAGCTGGCATGGCTTTGCATTTGCAGATCCAAACAGCATGACAGGGGGTAATTGGATCACCTTTTAAAAAGAGATAAACCTCAAAGAAGCACAAATTACCATTTTATACCAGCTAAATTACTGTGTGTCAAGTTGGGAGAGACCCAGAGGAGGGAAGGTGAGGATGGAAGGTGTGATCCATGGCTAATGATGGGGAGAGATGGCCATGGGTGCAGTCTATTGACACGGCTCAACACAGGTCTGTTTCAATGGAACAAGCTACATTCTGTTGTAAAACCAGTCCTTGGCAAAAAATAAGTGGGGGGCTTGGGGGGAGAAGGTGAGGAAGGATGGGAGAGAGGGAGAGGGATATATAAATGGTCATTCTTTAACTGTCTAGATATCAGAAGAGTCAACTGTTCCCCATAGCTTTTTGGTTATTCAGTAGGGTTTTCCTTTGTTGACGGCCACTAAGGTCCTCTTTCAGTGTTCCTCTGAGTCATGCATGTCAAGCCGGAGTCCCAGGAGCCTCCTGAACACAGGAAACATTTATGGCCCCATCCCACTTCTCCCCCATGTCCTATTTTTGTGGCAAATTCCTCCTCCTTTCCATGTTCCAGCTTAGAGAAGTTTCTGGACCTCTGAGGCCTGGCAGTGTATCCTGTACACTCATGCTGCATCACTTAGAGCTGCTGATCAGGATAAGTTTGCAGAGTTCAGGGAAGGAGCTGTTCTTCTCAGTGGTCGACCCTACGAGTCTCCTGAGGCAGCCTTGCTGCAAGCCCTTCCCCACAGGCTCTCTCAGTGGTGCCCCCTGTTGTTTCACACACACACACACACACACACACACACACACACACACACAAACAAAAATTTAAAAAAATCTTTACATAGGATTTTTCTTTGATACCCTTTCTTTTACCAATTGTCCTATACACCCCACTAATGACAAAACTTTAGAAATTTTTTTTTTACTTGCTCCATCCACTGTAGTAACTACAGCCAGTGCCATCAAGTTTCATCCTCAGCAATCCCAGGAGGCTGTTCTTTGTCAAGTTTACCCAGGATCAAGTTTCCCATTCTTCTCATTCAATGTCACACTTGACTTTTTAAGTCATTTCTGGGTATCTCTCCTTAAATGAAACCTGTGTTCATGCAGGTCTGAGATGGTACCCTCCTTTCAATAAGCATATATTATCCTGGCCAGGGGGTGGGGGGGATGTTGAAATGATAGGAGAATGTTGGGCCAGAAAGAAAAGGACTTTATGATTCTTGGTGCAGCTTAGCCAGAGAATGAACATGGTTGCCTTGGTTTCCCATTCTTCCCAAGAACCACGGGAATGGCACAGTAGGTCCCTATGCCATTCATACAATGTTAGCACCATAACCAAGGAATATTCAGCTTAAAAATATTCATCAGTTTTACAGAGGACTTGCAAAAGGGATTGGAAAAGTAGTCACTTCATCATTCCAGGCTACTAGCTAGAGACACTGCTATGAGCCAGACTTGTAAGGAACAGTCGGGGCCTTGCACGTTTCTTTCAACCAAGAGTACAGGGATGCTCAGGGATGCTCACTGTGTTATTACTGATCCATGTCTGCCTGCACTTGTCTGTCAGTGAATTAGTTACAGCCTTTCCTCTTTACATTCTTTCCTGATCTCTTGCCTTAATTAATATTCATTACAGAAAATTCAAACGCAAATGCTTAGCAAGGAAAGTCACAATGAAGTGACCGACAACCAGCCATAAATAAAGCAAGCATCTGCCATTAATGTGACCCCCATGCCATTCATTATACTAAATGAAGAAAATACTTCATATAACACAAACATCTATGATACTTTAAAAGATCATTTTGAAGCCAAGTATTTAAAACTATCCAGAATAAGAACTAAAAATAATAATATATTAAGTTCTCAGTTATTAATATTTAATATTTGATTGTAAACAAGACTTACCCAGCTGTCTAACCCACCCCCAGTCCTGATGACATATTAACTACACTATTTACAACAGGAAGTACCAACCTCAGCCATGATCCCACTGACAGGAGAAGATCTTACTTGTCTTTCCTTCCCTGATGGGAACCACTCTGAAACACAGCAACTGCCAGGCTGAGTATACCTCTGCCTTTTTTGTTTAGGATAGCAACACCTGAGAAAGTTCTAGAATTCTGATATCCCAGCATTCTCTTGTATTTGAGTTCTTGTGATTCTGTTTTTTTCAGCAATTCCTTCGGTCGTCTCTTCCTTCCCAGGTCTAATAACAGAAGACGAGCAATGTCAATCAAATTCACTTGCACATTGACATCACTAAATTATGTCTTTAAGGTTGCCACATGGGAATGCTTTTCTATGGACTTGTAACTTCTAGTATGTTACTACAATATACTTGTGTGTGGCATGTGATGGTTGTTTTTAGTGCTAACTTGACACAAACTAGAATTTCTTGAGTAGGGAGCTTCAACTGAAGAAGTGTCCTGAAGGCCTGTTTGGATGTGGGAAGACCCACCTAGATTGTGGGCAGCACCTTTTGGTAACAGTCTGGATATAAACAGCATCACAGGTAGATCATCTCTCACTGTTGCCTTGCCTCTTGGCCTGAGTTAATTTGCCCTGATAATGATGCTGATTCCTCCTCTGCTCTCAAAACCAGCATTCCCTGGCTTTGATTAGCTTTGTTTGTGGATTAGGGAGCAGCAATGCCAAGAAACTTCTAGGCTTCTAGTGCCATATTGAGACTACCAAGGGGCCCAGTCTTAGGGTGACTGAGCAGCTAGTGGTTGTCACCTTTCCTCCCACTAGTGAGAGACAGTCATTGTGGGATTATTGTGATTGCTGAGGCACCCAGCCTCAAGGACCAAAGGACTACCGGGTTTTCAGCTCTCGGGTGTGATTCTGCCGCTGTTATTTTAAAGCTGACATAAAGCATGCATATGTAAAGTCAGCTTTATATATGAGAATATATATATGAACATATGAACAGATCCTTGGGAATGGATGCTGACTACTACCCAGAAACTTTCTGTTCAGCACACACTGCCTTGATTTCCTGTACCTGCACCATTTCCTCTGAATTTAGAGATAGAAATGAATAGCTCCTCCTCTGTAGAATTTTCAAGAGAACTGGACTTTTGGCCCAGAGAAAGTAACATGATAGGGTCTGTTATCATGGCGAATATTAGTCCTCAGTTCTTAGCTAGTCACCTGTATAAACTGCCTGCTTCTAATCGAAGTTATCCATCATATCATTGAGAATCTGTGTTCAACACACCTTTTCCTAACATTTATTCCTCATCATCAGAAGAGAAAATGGGCGGCTTAGAAAAGAGCAGCTCAGTTTATGCATCATGGGTTTTACACTGCAGAGTTTTGGCTATTAATCAGAAACATAAAACATAACACATAAAACATCTCTTGAAGGAGACATGATAAAAAAAAAAAACAAACTTTCACTATCACGTCTCCAAAACCTCATTCCACATCCCAGAATAATCAAGATGAGCATGAAGTAAAATCCATGGGGTGATGCTGAGAACACATTGGTTTTGGCAATAAAGAGCTTTCACTCCCAAGTCCATTATGACCAACTTTTGACCCCCAGAGTATGTGGAGAACATGCCCTTCTCCCCATGTTCCATCCACTGTTTCCTTCTGCTCCAAGGAGTCTCCTTCCTAATTTCACATCACATATATTCCCTTACTCTCCCCATGCCCCTTACTTAAGATCTTTTTTTCCCCACTTATGGGCCCCATTTAGTTTCATGACATCTACAGACACTCATTCCACTATAAATGCAAAAATTAGATCCTGGAGGGAGCTGAAGAGATGACTCATGGCTAAGAGTGCTTCTGCTCTCTGAGAGGATCTGAGTTCAGTTACCAGTTCATGGGGCAGCTCATAAATGTCTAGACTCTAGCTCTTAGAGACCTGATGCTATCATTGAGTCTCTATGGGTACCTGCACTTATACATACCCACACAGAGGTATACACACATATAAATAGATAAAAATGAAAATAAGTGTTAAAAATGGAACAAATACTTAGACTCTGGGATCCACATATGAAACCACACCTGGTATCTATCATTCTTACTCTGAGTTACATCAGTTAATACAATATTTTCCAATTCCATCCATTTTCTGGAAAACTTTATAATTTTATTTTTCTTCATCACTAAATAAAATTCACTGTTAATATATGTCACATTTTTTTACTAGCTATTCATCTGCTGGTGGACAGCTAGGCTGATTCTTTCTCTGACAGATGAGGTCTTTACTAAGATACTATGTGTTTATTTATTGAGCCTCAGTTCTTCGGTTCTGAAAGAGAGCCCCAGAGTGACATCATTGAACTGAGGGAGAACAACCTAAGCCAGGTCTAAAGTGGAGCAACACATGTGGCAGGTGTCATCTTCACAGATGTCAATGTCCCTTTTCTATAGGCTCCTTGCAGAGGGTATGGCTTTATGGTTCCCACTCCTATAACCTTGACCATAGGGTTTCACACTGTGGTGCCTTAGTTTCTTGGAAATAATGAGATGTGTCTAACAAGCAATGAAATTATTATAAGAGTGTTTTTTCCAGGCCTGGCTTGGTATCCATGAGTTTCTATCAGTTTTGCTCAGTATTTAATGGAACTGAGTTTATCAATGACCAATTAATTATCTACAGTAGTTTTCTCCTGCATTATATTAGTATACTGTCTTTCATTAAAAGTCTCTTATATCATCAAAAAGTCATTTATGAAATTTAAAAATATATGAAGAATATAGTAAGTTTGTATATCTAAAATAACTTCCATATTGTATGAATTTTAGTCTTCTGGTAGAAAGATAAAAGGGAAGGGGATGTCATTATTTCTGAGGTGAAAAAACATTTACACCTCTGAGTAACATCCTTTACAGCTAATAAAACTATCAGATAGTTAGGAAAATAAACAAATTGTGATTGCTAGCTTGAAATTAAAGTTTGTCCTAGGACTCATTTGTAGCTGGTGAAAGTAGTTTAGGCTGCAGGCCAACCTCTCGGTTTTGGTTCAGGAGCCACAGGGACACTGAGATGTGGAGAGGATGATCTAACAAAAGAGCATGGAAGTCACAGTTTCCAAAATGCTAATGTAACACAGTCTGATACTATATGAAGAAGATCCATGTAAACCCTTGAGTGATTTGGAGGTGTTAATGAAGAAAAATGAGCATGTTCTAAAATCAAGCGGATGCTTCAAGAAATTGATTCTAAGCAGAAAACCTTAAGACTGAATGCCCAAGCTCCTGTTGTCTTAGTTTGTTCCCCTCCTTTGATTCACATTATCTACCTGGTGGTTGCTCATGTCTCTCCGGTGCTGACTTCCACCAGCCAGAATGGCACAGGAGTTCATGTTCATTTTATACTTACTAAAGCCCAGTACTCCAAATAATGGTTCTTTCGCACTTAATGCAAGCATCCAGAACCAATCAACTCAGGATTCTTTTCATTCTTCCTTCAATTAAATTCACTTCTTAGCCCAGCAGTGGTGGCGCACGCCTTTAATCCCTGCACTCAGGAGGCAGAGATAGGTGGATCTGTGTGAGTTTGAGGCCAGCCTGGTCTACAGAGTGAGTTCCTGGACAGGTTACAAAGCTATAGAGAAACCCTGTCTGGGGAAAAAAATCACTTCTTAAAATTATATTTTACCAATTCTTCAAAAATATCATACATGTACACAATATGTTTTGATCACAGTCACATTCACTCTTTCCCCTCCAACTCCTCCTGGAACCCATACCTATTCTTTAACCTACTGAGGCCAAATACTGCAGGCAGTGAGATAAAAATGTGGGTGGGAGTAGGGCCAACTGCTGGAGCAGGGGCATTTTGTCACTAACCTGAAACGTTAGCAAACAAGACATGAATTAGTATCCAGAGTGAATATACAAAGGAAGATCAATGTCTAGATTTATTCCCATGGCAGAGCCTCCAGACTGGAGCCATGAGCTCTGTATTGAGTAACAAGCCAAAGAAATTAATTTGGTCCATTAATTTTAAATAAGGTATATACTTATGTACTTAAAATCATTGGAACTTTAGAGAATTTTAGACACCTCTTCCACTCTGCCCATTGCATTGACTTTTCAGATCCCACTTTTAAAATTTTCTTTCATTTGTGCATGTGTGATCTATGCATGTGTGTGTATATATGTGTGTGTACAGGTATGCTCATTCCCATGAAAGAGCAAAGACTTACGTTAAGAGTGACTTTTTTCAGCTATTTTCCGTGTTATTAATTAATTTGTTATTTTGAGACAAGGTCTCACTGAACCTGAAGCTTGTAATTTCAGTGAAGTAGCTAGCCAGTAAGAAACTAGAATTCTCCTATCTCCAACCTCAAATTATTCAGTTACAGGGCAGCACCATATGTTCCTGACTTTTACATGAATGCCAAGAATTGGGATTCAGGTCTCATGCTTGTGTAGCAAGTACTTTACCCCCAGAGCCATCTCCTGGGAGCATCAGAATGGCCTTTACATTTCTAGTTCAGTTCTTCCTTAGATGTTGAAAACTCTGCCCCTCAGTACCCTCCTCTGTGGGTACAACACCCATGCCATTCTGTGTTTGTTACGAGGGTAGAGTGAACTGAGGCACAAGGAGTGAGCTCAGGTACATGGTAAAGCTTATCACTACCATTGCTACAGTTACTGACGTTCTAATACAGTGATGAGCCAGACCCATCCAAGAATCCCATGATTCTTTGTACCCCTCGCAACACATGACAGAGAGCTTTATTTGCATTTCTGCTAAATATTAGTCTCTATTAGTTAGACATAATTGACTGTTTAGTCTCTACAGGAGCTTCTAAATAAATGTCTGCTCTATTTTAAATTCCATGTCAATAGGGGGTGGGGATGATAAAGAACTGGGGAGGGGTAAGGCTGGAGAGGACTCAGCAATGAAGAGCACTGGCCATTCTTATGGAGAGGGCCTGGATTCAGTTCTCAGCACCCACATGGCAGCTTACAACCATCTCTAACTCCAGGTCCAGGGGATCCAGTACCTTGTCTGGCCTCCTAGGATACTGTGTGCATGAAGTGCACAAACATACATGCAGGAAACACACAATAAATAAATAAATAAATAAATAAATAAATAAATAAATAAATATTTTTGAAAGGTAAGGATGGACTAATAAACCCATATTTTCAGATCTATACTTAGATTCTATTTTTCATAGGAAAAAAAGAGAACTCCTTGCTGTCCCTCTCTCTCCTTGCTCTGTTATGATAGACTTTGCCTTTCCTGGCTAGTCTTCTATGCCACACATGGAAGAGAGTTCTTCTGTGAACTTCATGAAGCTTCTTCTATGCCTTACACCATGACTACAGCTCTGTCCCTGGCAGAAATCGACCCAGAAAACATCTACAAGCACACAGTTTCTAGCATGAATTCAATAGGAGTGAGGCATGTTATGGCCACTCTGAGAATAGTTAAGGATCTTATTTCTAGTTAGATGTGAATACATCACACAACCTAGCAAGATAACAAACATGTACTTACGTCAAAAAGAAGTTCATGCTTAAACAAAAATCTTAAATTATGACTATTTAAATGAGTAAATAGATTATCAAATTAAAGGCACACTTGGCTGAAAGCGCAATAACATATCCCTTAAAGGATGTTAAGAGGAGCGTAGAGCATGAGGAACTACAAGAATCAGCCCTGAAGAAGTCAGAATGCTGCTCAGAGTCTTCTCTGATAAGAGGGGCACAGGCAAGCAGGCCCATCAGCAACATTAAAGATGCAGGAGGAAGAAGATGCTGAGCATGTTTGTGGTTCGTGATTGGTATGAATTTGCTGGAATTTCAAGTGCCGACAAACACAGAACATTCCAATATCAGTGATTACCTTGACTGAAGACAGCAAGCATTAGCTACATAACACAACATTCTGTATTCAGGGTAAAGAGAAGATCCTTAAATTTTTTCTTTTACAGAAACCAGCATTAGCTGACCATCCACTGTCTGCCCTCTGTGTACCCTGGCCATTCTTCCTTCCACTTTCAGGAACACAGAATTATTCTACTCTCTTGTCTCAAAGCCTAATGGATGACATTTATCACCTACCTGAACTCCTCCATGCCTTGATGACTTTCCAACCATCCTTTTGTCTCACCTGCAACACCTGCCAGTCTTTGTTCAAACCCCGTTCCCCTGACACACTTTCAGTCTAGAGTCTCCTGGTCCATGCTCCTGAAGAAAACATCTGTCTTTGTCATTGATTTCACAGTTACTGATGTCATAGGCATTCACATATCCCCCTATAAAAAGCAATAAAACAACGTGTAAAATTTAAATTTCCAAAAGTCATGCTAGAGTTTGAAGAGATGGCCCTTGCCTGATTCTTGAGTAGCTTTCGAGGACTTGTTGCTTACCTAATAACAATAGTTCATGACATATTATTTTGTTGGAAAGAAACACAAGTCTTACATAGGCAAAGGACTGTTTGATGTTGATTTTCTAAAGCAAGGCTTTAAGTATGTTTTCATAGTACTCACTTAAGCTATTCTAATTATTATAAATATTATATATTATAAATGCTTCTAAAGAATATTAGAACATCAGGAGAGTGCTATGGTCGTCAAGTAGCAATAGAAGGGACTCAGAGCTTCAGTTCTGTTAGGTGAATGCCAGACTAGTGAGACACACATTGAACACTTCAGAACATTTCTCCTGTGTACAGACGAACATTAAAAAAGGAAGTGCAAGATGAATCCTGTTCAGTTCCTACTTTTAGCCACGTCTCCTTAACTATGCAGTAGCAACTAAGAATATACCATTGAGCTGGCATTTGAAGATATCTGATACACCTTTCTCAGTCCTTCGAACAAGGCAGAGTGCCTGTTTTAACATAAGCAATCCTCTTTCCAACACTGACATCACCCAAGAGTTTCTCAGAAACACTATTATGCCAAGTCAATTCATCTATAAGCATGAATATGTATTCACACATCCATTTGCGGAAAAAAAGCACAGAAGGCATATGTAATGTAAAAGAAGTCTACCAACTCATGCTTCAAACTCTGTCAGTGCTCCTAAACCAGCTTTCACTTATTGCATTTCTTACTGTATTCTTTTTTCCTCTGTTGGTCTGCAATTGCTGCGTTATCTACTTAGTCATTATACACATGGAAATTAAGGAATTTAAGGTGTCAGTTCCTGAAAGCTTAGAGTTTAATGGTCATTTATGAAAAAAGCAGTTACTTCCCAACACTTAGTCTATTAGTGTGTTTAAGAAAAAAATCTAATGAGGTCTACAAATACACACTTAGGGAACAGTAATTTGGAAAACCTCCTTGGATTAAAACCTTCATTGGTAAAACTAGAGAGGCCAAACAGAATTGTTCTCAGCAGCCAAATAAATAGGACAGAGATCCACTTTCCGGTGCCCTTGATCAATACAGTCGATCCATGCCCTTTTCTCTATTCACAGTTAACCTTGGGGTCTGCCTTCTCAAAGTCTCCCCATGCCCTTATTCCCAGCAACCCAAGGTGTGCATTTAGGGACTGCGTTTGAGTTTTCATTTCCATCCATTTTAGCTACTTTAATGTCAGCTTCACTCACACACTGAAAATGTACAACTTTAGCTAATAACTACAAAACTTTTCAGAAAATTGTAATCTAGAAGTTGTGTGGATGTTCAAAATATAAGAGTTGTGAGTTAGATTCAAGTTTAAATATTTCACCTGGCATTGGGTAGGAATTTTATGTTCTGGTTATGAACCCTTCAGAACTAGCAAAGGGCATATTACCCATTGTATTCTAAGGTCCTGGCCATCTAAGAAGAAACAGTTCCACATATTTCTACCCCACCCTACTCATACACAGGTCCCATGTACAAGAAATGATTATTCCTGTGAAACGTGCTAGTGATGGCTGTGGCTTTCTGAAGCTTGTTTTCCTCACAGTAGGCAAACTGGAAGGCTGAGTCTGTGTGCCTGTGGGTGGGGGGATTTACTCAGCCCAGAGCCTTGTAAGCATCATACAAGCCTAGCTACATTCCAAGGCTGTGGAAGATGGTGGTGGGGGTGGTGGTATTTAGAGACAGAGGCACATTAGACAGCTTGAGTTGGTCTTCATCATACCGCTATGTAGCCTAGGATAGAGTATAGGGAGTGCAGGGGGTCACCATCATGCCTGGCAAGAAATCATCTTGAACAAAAATAACTGGTATTTTGTTGCAGAATATAAGGCCGCTCAACATCATCCAGGTGTCTATGTTAATTCATTTACTTAATAATTGATTGGCTTTTCTTAATATGCACTAGCCTAGAGCATGACTCAAGAGTTAAGAAAACCTATCAAACCTCTTTGCATGGTAGTAGCCTAAATAACCTCTAGGGAGGAAAATATGAGCAAAGTGGAGCTAGATCTATCACATGCTTTTTTTTCTTTACAAGTAAAGCTTCCAGGTACATCCAGTTACCAGTAAGATTTGATTCACTACTTCCCACATTGTCCTTGGGTATCCTTTGTTAAGACCATACCTTTCAGTAGGAAGAGATACCAAGAGTCTCACAGCCAAGCTGAGGATTACACAATACAAAGATCATCTTATGTTTCCCAAATTCTTTCCCAAAAAGTTTTGATAAATAAGTGTTCCCTTGAAAAGAAATCAAGTCTCTAAGAATGAACATGTAAAATGGATAGTTCTTTACAATGAAATATTATTCTGCAGTAAAATCTAATGAACTACTGATACACTCTCGGTGCAGTTGAACTAAAAGACATTATGCTAACCAATCATAATAAAGCCACATATTGTGTATTTGCATTGACATTAAATGTCTAGGATAGACAACTCTGTGAAAGACATAAAATAGTTGTGTAGCTGCTTATTATTGTGGAAAGAATATGTGAAAAATGACATTTGGCTGCCAATTAATAATGTCTTCTGAGGATAAAAAACAATATATCAAAGCCAATGGAAGATGCCTTGTGCTTTGATCTGCTCTCTGCTATGAGACACGGTCCTTCAGTGAACCAACCTTACCAATTTGGCTAGGTCAGCGGGCAAGAAAACTCGCTGGATCTGTCCATTTCCTTCTTACACTTCTAGGGTTGTAGAGACAAGCAGCCATGTCTGGCTTTTTGTAGGTGGGTGCTTGGTATTTGAACTCGGGTCTTCATGCCTGAAGAGCAAATTCTCTTAACAGAGCCATGTCCTTCATCCTCTCTTACCACTTTATTTGTATATGCACAGAGCAAAATTTTCAAGCAGATCTCCTAAAATCCCTTCTCAAAAAATATTTTTAAGCTACAAGTAAAACTGATTTTATGTATGGTTAGTTGAAATATCTGTTTTTTAATTGTCTATAGCTTCTAATGTGTGTCTCATCGCAAACTGCTCAAATACCTCTTCCAAAAACATTTCAAATACATTTTTAAAACTTAGACAATAAAAGGAGGCAGGGAAGTTTGACAGCCTTGAGTGTAAATACAGCTTTCATTTTGTTATGATTGCCACAATTATGTTGAAGCAATAACTGTATAGAAATACAATATTGTCCCAAAGAGTCAAGTGTGTCCCAGAATGGCTGACAATATGACAGCATGCCGACACTGATGGAAAAGCGTTCCTTTTAGTGTCATCAGCCTAAACTACTAATCAGAAAAAAAATGTGACATTTTAAGAAGATAAATTGGAACCAGGGTCCTGCATCTAGCAGACATCTTTTGCTTGCAGGAAGAAGACAGACAGTTTTTTTTTTTTTCTTTGAAAGCATTGTAGGGATCAGCGTTTTGATACTGTCAAATTAGGGGATCTTGTCATAGCTGCCATGGGCAGATGGTTACATTATTCAAAGCAGCTGAAAGGAGCTGGTTGTCTTCAAAAATAAACCCTAAGTATATGTTTGATCATAAACAACATTCAAATGTCTAAATTGTAAAGACAATTTGACATCCTGCTTTTATTGAACTGTTCATAAGAACCAACTCTATATGAATAAAGGTTTTAGCTGACTTCAAGAAACATGGAAACATTATTAGCAGAGAAAGTCAAAGATGCTGTCTCCTGGCTAAAATCCCTGGTGTCATCTAGCTTTCTGCCAGAGATTGCTCATGCTGGATACACAGCAGAGTGGTTTCTGCTTACTGTTTCATTTCCCTGTCTGAATAGTCCAAAATGTTGGCTGGAATTAATGCAAAACAACCTAAAACTCTTCATATACAATGTATTATTTAATACTGACTGCCATCACCAGTTCTTCTTATGTGTTCCCAATTAAATCCCAAGTTCAAATTTTTAACCTGCTATGACATTACTGGTTTCATCTGACTTCATCTGTAAAATACATTTACCTCATAAAAGTTGTCATGATCTGTAGTCCAATTAAATATCTCATAGCACATTGTTTGATGTTAGTGCCCACAAGTATTATACAGTAAGTGTACAGCAGGCAGACCTACTAGACGAATCCATGGGAAGTGTATACGTACACATCCACATGGAGAACCCGTGTCAGGAGAGTTGTGGGAACACTTGGGTTTTGAAAAAGTCACAGGCAAATCTGTAAAAACCTTGGGAAGCCCTGATTCCTCCCTTCAAAATGGGATTCATTCCCAAAATACATCAGCAGTGTAACTTCTGCCTGAGCAAAGAAATGACCTTTCTATTCCCCCACAACATGAGGCCTTAGAGCCATAACATTCACTCTTTGTTCTAACAGTCAATTTTATATAGAGTCAATCCCCCCAAATTATACCTCCTGCCAGACCACATAGGAATTTCAAAAGGATAGGAAGACACTGCCCTCGCCAGACAGACAGGTCTGGGTGTGGGTGAGTCCAGGATACAGAGACATTTAGTAACTTTATCTAATGATTTGGAATGTCAGGTATTTCCCCTCAGAAGCTGGTTTTTTCCTGGGTGGTGTCACCCCCTTTCTGGAGTGCTGCTTTGCTTTGTCAGATGTACCTGCCCTTTTTGTGATTTCGATATGCATATTATCATTGTTTTGTCCATGGAATTTTTTTAAACCATGTCTGTAAAAACTCAAAACCTGGTGGAGATTGAAACGTTTCTGCACCCGATAAACCTCTCTGCTGACACAATAATCCAAATCACGCCAAATCGAACTGAATTAAGAAAAAAACAGGTTTAATCGATAACAACACTCCCAGGTGGCCTTCCATCCCCCCGGAGATGAGACCAGGAAGGACAACCGGAAAACCACTTGCTTGTTCTCTGGGGAGCAATTTAAATACCCTGTGAAAGTGGTCTTGAGCATCTCTGGGGAAGAATCACCATTTGACAGGCTTTCTCAGAGGTGAAGTCTGGACTGAGGCAACCACCAGGGGAGGGTTTGGGGATGGAACTTCCACCTAAACATCCCAGACACTTTGGGTATAGGGGCACCAGCTCAAGTCTAAGTACTTCCTGAAGGCATGGGGGAACATGGGAGAGGGGAGAGTTGGGAGTTGGTGGGTTTATGTTCAGCGGGAAATGTGACTGGAGAGGCCTCTGGTTAACTGCCATCCTGGAGACCTTAGGCATCTGTTCCTTGAGGGAGATGAGAAGGCACGTATCAAGGGGAAAAATAGTTATTATCAGCCTTACGAATGTGGCTAGCCATAAGGGTCATTAACTGCCAGAAAGAATGGGACAGAGAAGTGCCCTAGTTGTATAGGGGAGGCAAGGGTGAATGAGTGAGGCACAAGAGCAGATATGCCCTTTAAAACCAGATTTTAGTTGCTGGGTAGGTGTCCATTTGAGCCTGGAGAGGTAGTACCAATGGTGAAGTTTTAAGAACTAGTGTAGATGCTGGTGATATTTGGAGAGCCCTTTATAAGGTGGTCTTGACTCAGGCAAAAGGAGTGACCTGTAAAATATGCTAAAAAATGGGTGTTATAACAGGCTCTGGAGACTGTTTTTACCAGACCAGATTTCTTGACAGCAGCAGAACTTTTCCCAGGAACCTGCAGGTATTTGTAAGACAGCTAGAACAGATTTACATCTTGGTGTCAAAACAAAAGACTGTGGCTTTAGGTTAAAAGGCATGAACATTTTAGAAGACAATTAAAGGAAATTGAAAACTCTGAACCTCTGAAAATACATCTAAAACCTGTTAATTTTGGACTATGAGCCAGGTTTTTGCTTGCTGTAACGAATCTTTGTTAGACCCTGTGGGGTACTGAGACTGGTACACAAGGCCCCGGATAGTTTGAGTCACCTCTTAATGTCACCTCTTTCTCACATCAGGTTTATCAGGTTTTCACTGCACACACACACACACACACACACACACACACACAACTACATACTTAACACACACAAAAAAAATCACAGGCATAGCTATGAGCCTATAATCCCATTTCTGAGGCTGGAACAGAATTAAGGTGTGGGAGGGTCAGGATCAAGGTTCTCACTGGACACCAGCATAACTGAAAATACTGGAAAGAAAGGTAAGTTCCAGGTTCATTAAAAGACCCTGTTTCAATGGGAAAGGCATACAAAAACAGGAAAAATCAATATTACGTTCACTGTTCATGCACACACATACACACATGTACAATATAATTGAGATTGCTTGCCTGAATTCACAATAAGAAACAGCATATTGTCTATGAACATTCATAGTTTTTCCATATATATAAAAACAACTTTGAAGAATATTCTGCTTGGAATTTTTAGAGAGATCAGATCATAGCATGAGATCATTTCCTTGCTGACATTTATTCCTTCAATTTCTGTACTAACACCGACAAGTACACAAGGACAAGTTAAGAGACAATGGAACGGCTTGTGAATACAACCTTCAGAGTCCAACCACAGAGGCAGCACTGCTGAACATGCTCAGGGTGGGCAGGATCTGATCTCCCTAGGGACGATGAGTTTCCATCTGCTTCAGCCAATTGCAAGCAGCATATATAACAAAGAACCTGCACAGACACAAGCAAATGCATTTTACATGAAGAGAAAGGAGCTAGAGTTCCAAGAAAAACATTACTGCTTTTACTATCTCCTCATTGCCAATTATTGTTCTCGTATAGTTTCTTGTTTGCTTTGCCTGTGTCTTACCAAATCTTCACCTGCAGAAAGGTGAAGCTAGTCTAAGTACTTTACGCCATTGCCAGCTGCTAGATTAATATGCCTCCAGTTAATTCTCCTTTGAGGTGTCTACCATTTTTCTCTGTCATTGTTACTCTGCTGAGGCCACTTTAGTTGATCACATAAATCAGGAGAGTTGACTGGCATGGTTTCTGCCCCCTGTGGTCTACTTTCCACTTGAGAGAGTCTTCCATTTCCTCCATTAATCCATTCACACTGGGCCAGAAGATTGCTTAGCAGTTAAGAACACTTGCTGCCCTTTCAAGGGAGCAGAGTTTAGTCTTCATCACCCACATACAGTTCAAAATAGCCTGAAAATCCAAGAGCAGATGATTCAACACCCTACTCTGGCTTCCAGGGGCACCCAAACTCTCAGTTGTACACACATAGACACACATACACACAAATACAACAATAAATCATTTTAAAAGAAAGAATTTACTAAGCATCTACCAAGTGACAAACCTGAGCTTGTGATAAGAACTGGAAACACAGCTGAGGAACAGTTCCCAGTTCCGGATAAAGAACCACGGAAGATAGACCATATTCAATGAAACAGAAATTCTGTAAACACAACCAGCTTTTGCCAGATCCTTCCTGGGCTCACACAGCGTACTTGGGTTTGCTCACTGAGGTATTTTGCTAAGAATTCTGTAGCATCTGATCAAGTAAGGAGCTGAGTCAGCAAGGAAGTTGTGCATCTGTTGTCCACTAGCTGGTATCTCCTGCAACTCCAGCTCCCCGACCCCATTCCTGCTGCAAAGTGTTCTCCAGCCTGTAAAACCGGAGCACAAAAAAACCCTTGACTTTCCTAGTTTATTCACACAGAACTAGTCTAACAATGCCCTCCATGGAACTTTATTTTACCTTCTCCTTAGCAAAAGTTCCCACCGCAAGCTCCAAGCTGCCAGTTGGGAAATATCCAGCGCTCTCTCAGCACTTAGGATGCAATGAGTGCAGCAGGAAATGTGGGTTTCCTCTTTCACTCAACTCCTTTAAAATGCCAAATGACGCCTGGAGTTTCCACTATGTCAGAAGAAAGGACTTCTGCGCAGAAGTCCTCTTTCTTTGGGCTTCACCCCTCTGAAATCTCCTCCCCTTGAGCTGAATACAAAGCCTCTTGCCAGATCATTGTTCAGTGGATGTAAATCATGGAAAGATGGCCCATTCATTATATGAACTTTCCCCTTTTGCTCACCTCTGTAGTGATATTTCATTTGTATTTTAATAAATAAAGCTTGCCTGATGATCGGAGAGTAAAACAGCTGCACTGGCCAGCCTTACAGACCAGGCAGTGGTGGCACACACCTTTAATCCCAGTAACCACACTAGTTTGCCATGGAAACCGGGTGGTAGTGGTGCATGCCTTTAATCCCAGCACTAGAGGAATAAAAGACAGGAGGAGACAGCTCTCAGACACAGTCTCATTCTGAGATTCCTGGAGGCAGAATTGTCATTTCGGACAGAGGTAGATGTAAGAGCCAATGGCTGACTGTTTCGCTTTTCTGACCTTCAGGTTGAACCCCAATATCTGTCTCTGGGTTTTTATTAATCATGCCACACACCTGGGATAGCATTTGTGACTGGCCCTATGCTTCTAGCTTCCTTCTCCCATCAACACCGCCCTTCCTTCACCTTTGCCTCATCTTATAATGTTGCTCATCATTTTAACGACATGTTCTCCTTCCAGATACCTAACCCTATGAAAACAAGAAAAGCACCTTGTGTTGTCTGCCTTCTGTGCACAGAAGCCAAAACCCATATACCTCAGAGAGGATGAGTACTTGGTCTCTCAAAGCTTGCTACTCCATCCCTACCATTTTTCAGCTCTTCTATATAGAGATTTGTAGTCTTACTTAGGGGACAGCATGAATGGCTGACTGGATCCCAAGGAAAAAATCCTGAAATCACAGGGAGTTAGATTTGCAAACAGCAGTCCAGTCACACGGGCCATTTCCCCAGGGAGTAGAAAACTGTAAAACCACCACGGGTGCACCTGCAAAGTGCTTTGAAAAGGCAGAGGTTCTACTTCCAAGGTCTTCCTGGACTAGGGACAAGAAACATTCGCAAATGATTTGTGAGGTCTGGCACTAGAAAAATTGAATGGTGTTATAGTTAGGATATACACTCTATGTGGCTTTGGGACATTCCATATACATTTAAAGTATTGCTAGCCACCTTCAAGAAGGAATGGCTCTCAAGGATATTCTTACCATAGAACGGGACAACTCAACAGAAAGCCGTGACATGATGGAGTCAGATCAGAGATCATATTCATGTTGGTACATACTCCATTTCTCAATACTCCAAGCATAAGACTGAAGTGAGCAGAGCTTGCATATGTAAAATTTCTCAACCATCAGCATGAAAAACATAAAAACAAAATGGTTTTTCAGTGACATTCAGTAAACCCAAAGTCCTCTCTGGTAAGGAATTTACACAGTACCATAACATCAATACTTATAAATGAATTATGTATTTTTCTCATTTTCATTAAAATCTCACAACAATTATTTCAAGTTCTTATGTTTATAAAGCACAAAATCATAATATTCCTATAAAGTAGTAAAACTGTAATAACTCAGGCATGAAAGGAACTGTGTGACAGCTCCCCACTAAAATGGAAATTAAGCTAAAAAACAGAGATTTTATAAATAAGAATTTGAGTAGCTGAAAAATATTCACTAGACCATATGAAAACAAGACTGGGGTATGTCTTTACTCTTCATGGAGAAGATACTTTTCTAAAACTGCTGCCAAATTAAAGAGGTGATTAAAGACTATTCCAGCTATTATTTGGTCTGAGGATTTGAACTCAAGCTTGTATTACAAGCTGTGTGCCCACTAAACCATCTTCCCTGTACCTACATTTTACTGATAATTTATTTACAAAAAAATTTATTTTTATATCTAATAATGTCTTATTATTCTTTTATTGAATAAATTTTCCCTTGACAATGTATATATATATATATATGTGAAGTATATATGTGTGTACATATATACAAATATATACATATATGTGTGTATATATAATGTGTGTGTTTATATATTATATATTAGGCCCTAAAATCCTTATTCAATATCCTACCACAAAGATACAGAAACAAAAGTATTCCATGCCAGATTTAAGCAGGTTGTTGACATACATCAGCAAAATGTCATATCACAACCCACAGTACATGAACGAGTTTGTCTTTTTATAACTGAAGTTTGTATTGGAGGGCAGATAATCACTATCGTAGATAGCTTTTGTTGGTCTCTGTTCTGCCTTTTCCCACTGTGATACTTGATAATGAGAATTTTGTGATGTATAAAGGAAAGGTAATGGCCTTTTTAAAGGTGAGTGGAGAATCATCAAATTAACTCAGCATCTGCAGTGCTGATAGTGCGTTATTAAACCCCTGAGCACTAATGGATATTGAACCAATTTTCCAAGGTCAAAGTTCCAATTACTGTGTGAATCCTCAAATGGTTCTAGATCGTGAAGCTTTTCTGACTTCCATCTACTGTGCATGCAATGCATTATCTGCAAAGGGACGCATGACCCATGACTCCCAACTTTCCATTTAGAGTGTCCTGAGGAACAGAGTTTGAATGAAAATGAAGGAGCATTTTATGGCCTTATCTCATTCTGATACCAATGAGCTGAATCAACAAGTATCTACTATACCATATGACAATGCAGGGATCATGCGAACCTGTAAAGCTTGGGGAAATCTCTCGTCTGGAAACTGAGCAGTGGTAGTCTGTTCCATGCTGGTTTCTAAGGCTTTCTCTTGTCGACCAATGTTTGTTTGTTTGTTTGTTTTTATCTCAAAAGGAAAAGAGTGGATTCTGAGAAACCCTGACCTTGTACCAACCAACTGAGATCAGAAGGCTCCACAGATCTGCACGCATCTAATAAGATCACACATCTTACCAAAATTCTAAAGATGTTCTCTATTTGACACATTCAAATCACGGAATGAAGAATAAAAACATTTCAAAAATTTTGAGGGATATAAAACCTCATTTCTGTCCTATCATTTGATATCATCATTCTATGATTTTATTTTTAGCACTTCTTCTCCCAGGCTGGGCTACAATCAACTCTTTCTCTGACACTGGGTTTTCTCTCCAAGCACTATGCCTGTTGTCTATGGACATCCTCCTCGCTCCCTGCCTGACAGAACCTTTCTAACTTTCCTAAACCAAATTTATTTTCTGGAAACTTTTCCTTAATCCTTTCTTCAACCCCACCACAGTGTTCATAATATTTACCTATCTGTATGATATGCTGGAAATTAGAAATTTTAATTTGAATAAGTTATTTTGATGCTGTTTGAAATGCATATTTATTAATGCACCCATTATTTTAAACTACCTGATTTAGACATTTATCTAAGATGAACAACTAAGGAACAATCTTAATAAAACTAGGTAAATTAAAATAAACTCAGTACTCAGGCAGTGAGAACCCGCTACCACACATTGTGCTGGGAGAAATGTAGAAAATTACTCATGATTTATAAGCTCTTTACTTTGTTTCTTTCATTTTCTTTTCTATTTCATGGGATTCGATAATAACATAAACCTCAAGATTATTCTGTGACTCACGCAAAACCAGGAATTGTTTGACTATGTTGGTCAATGAAAGGAAGGCATTTGCCATAACAATTGAGATCTGTGAGAAGGGGGCTGGAAATCTTTGTAGAGCCCCAAACCGAAGTGATGGTCTCTATGTCAAGCTACATAAAATCCCTAAGACTTGAAAACTTTCTACAGCTATATTTTAGAAACTTTTTTATAACGGGATGCGTAGATTCTTCATATAATTGATGGTTTTGCTTTCTTTTTCAGGTCTGCTTTGTGAATCTAGATGTGAACAAGGATGCCTGCAGCACAGAGAACCTGCAACAGGTACCACATGGACCTGGAGCCCTCCAGGAGCCTGTGATGAAGGCTGGACTCTGTCTATGATGTAGAAGCGTAGACGGTTTCATCACTGCCCGTTTCCTTGACCTTGCGCTGCACCTGTTACCTGTTGTAATATGGAGCGGCGGGGCTGCGTCCCCGGTACCCGGCCGCCCGCATGGCTTATGTCCCAAAATAATTACATGGAAACTGTATTTTTTTAATCACTGCCTGGCCCATTAGCTCCAGCCTCTTATTGGCTAGCTCTTACATATTGATCTAACCCATTTTTAATATTTTGTGTAGTACCACGAGCTGGCTTACCAGAAAAGATCTTAACCTGCGTCTGTCTGGAGTGGGAAAATTATGGCGACTCCTTACTCGGCTTCTTTCTCCCAGCATCCTGTTCTGTCTACTCCGCCTACCTAATTTTCTGTCCTCTTAAAGGGCTAAGGCTGTTTCTTTATTTAACCAATAAAATTAACTCCTCCATCAGTTACCCCGTTACATACACACACAGACACAGACACACAGAGACACAGACACACACACACACATTTGAAAGTCACTTTTCCCTGCCTGCAAAAGTGTGCCTCCCCTTGCCTGTCAGCATCCTAAAGTGACTATTCTGTCCTTGCTTCACTTTCACACCACAGTCTGGCATGCCTTTTCCTAGGTTTCTTATAATTCGGGTGAAGGTAGCCAGCCCTTTCCCCTGGCTCCCAGGATTACTTCTTTCCCATTCTTTTCATTAAATCTTGCCCAAATCTTATCTCAACTGTGTTTTCATTGTCTTACCCACACCATGAGCTTGAATATTTTGCACCTCATGGCAGTCAACTTCCCCAGGCCCATTCAAGGTTGAGAACTGATGTAACTGCATTAAGTTCTTGAACGTCTGTCTGTTCAGTTCTTTCGAGGCTGAGCATGCCTGTGGTACAACGAAAGGACTTAAGTAATGTCACAATTTGTCACTACATGCCCAACACTGAGAGGCTTGACCTCCTTTGATAAAACAGCATGATTGCAGTTGGATTATCACACAACAATATACACATGCTTCATTTAATTTACACTAGGCATGTAGTGATTGAGGACCCAGTCATGGTCTATGCAGAACCTGAGATTACTCAGTGCTCCTATATTTTTCCTTGGCATAATTAAATTAAGTTATTCACAGGTGTTACGCACTACAAACTTTCACCAGATTCCAAATATTGTTCCCTGGATAGTTATAGAGGTTTCACAGAAAATCGTGCATGTAGCTTTGTTCAATGGAGTTAGTATGTAGAGTCTTTCAGAGAGAGGACAGAGAGGGCAGAAGCAGATTCCCATCATAGTGACTGTGTTTCCATAATTTATAGAATGACTTAAGAGAATTTCCAGCTATGGATTCTCTTACACAGATGATATGATTTGTGCAACTTACCATTTTCTAGGCCATAGGCTATATGAAAGTAATTATGGCATCTCATTCACATAGGAATCTGGTATAGATTAAATGGAATAGGATGTCCCATATACAGCCTTTACCAAACTGCTTAGAACGTAGGCAAAGCAAAATCAGTATTGGATATGATTTTTTTATGATTGAGTTTATTGGAACAGAAGATTGCTAGCAAGAGGAAAAAAAATAAACTAGTGTTTATTCCTATTGTGTAATAGGAATTGCCAAACGTTCACTTTGGAAAATTTGAAGCCAGAGGTTTTATTTCAAGTTTAAATGCTCTATTCTTCTTATCTAATTTGAAACAGTTTCTTTTCTAGATTTCAAGGATTTTAATATTTTTATATTTTGAGCTTATAATATAATTACATCATCATTTCCTACTTTCCTTCTCTTCCCTCAGTTCCTCCCATGCACATCTGCCTGTTTTCATTCAAATTCATGCTCTTACTTGATTGGTGGTGAGAGAGAGAGAGAGTGTGTGTGTGTGTGTGTGTGTGTGTGTGTGTGTGTGTGTGTGTGTGATGTTTTCAGAGATGACTATTTGGTATTAGATAGTTGTATTTTTGCCTGGGAAGACTATTTATCCTGCTCTCAGCATCCCTTGGCTGCCTGCAGTCCTTTGCCCAGGGTTGAGGCCTCCTGAACTTTCTCCCTTCCGTGTCAGCACATATATCGGTGCCATCCTTGTTCAGGTCAGGTTTAGACAGCCATGTTGGTGGCACTTCATAGGTTTAGCTTCTCTGGCATTTCTAGGAGAAATAATCTCACAGCAAACTTCTTGTTCCTCTTCCTACCACAGTCTTTCTGCCTGACTCTTCTACAATGATCCCTGTCTTAGGAGCAGGAGTTGTGTTGCAAGGAACTATAGACTAAGCAGCTAATATATCTATACTCTAACTAATAAATAATTTTTGTAGATGGAACAGTTTGGGGGTATAAAAGAATCCTCTAAACTAACAAAGTCTTACCCCCACAGAAACTGCTCAATGTCTCACCAGACCTTCCAAAACTCATCAACTCCATGAATGTCCAACAGCCGAAAGAAAATGAAATTGTCCTCCTCAGTGGATTAGCCTCTGGAAACCTCCAGGCAGATTTTGACGTTTCACAGGTAAGGTGCATCGTTCTCAATCAACTAGTCACTTCGTGATAAACGTTTCTCTAGTCAGATAGATATGACCCCAAACAGATGCTGTGTGTGAGCTTTAGTGGAAGAGCCCACGGTGACTCTGTATTTGATACTGGCCTTTATCCCGGTGTCTCCCATACAGCACCACTCAGAGGTTGATGGGTTTTTTTCCTCTGCATCAATTCTCAGATCCTCAGGGTTGTTTCACTGGGACTTGAGCAGATCCTGGGTTATTTCACTTTCTGTTCTACAAGGCCTCGCTAAATATTCAAAATCAGAATCTTCTCCCCTTTTAGGAACAAACCCAGAATTCTAGTATGCATCATCTGATTATCATATCATCCTATAGCATCATTCTTCTGGGGCCTATTTGCCCTTTAAGAAATATCAAATTATCGAAGCTTCCAAGTCGAGAATGTGGCTTCTGGGATGGAAATGAAGTATGCTGGCCCCAAGGAGTAAAATTCCACAAGAAAGAATGTCATTAAAAATAAAGTAGGAATAGAAGTATTATATTCTCTGATAGATTCTTCTTTGTTGCTGTTGTCTAAACCATCACAACACTAGTTTGAGGAATGCATTTAAAGCTTCTTAGTCAATTTGAAGTACACACAAGGTACGCTGTAACAATATATTCACTGGTTCCAAAGAAGTGAGCATTTGCTGTGCACCAAAATATCAGAATTCTGGAAAGTCAGCCTTTATTCTTCCTTGACTCGAGAGACTTAGGGCAGATCTCTATCTAATCTGTTGGAATTTTCTGACTGAAGCATCAATATAATAATACTTTTCATTATCTGGATTTCTGGAAGGTGGGTATCGAGAAATGGCTCTAAGTTGTAAGTGTCCTTTATATTGAGCAAAACAGTGATGATCAGAAAAAAATTTCAAGTCTGAAGTTTGTAAGTATTTTTGCAATGCTTACAGGCCTGTATTTCCTCTGCCTCTATGTCCAGGAATGATCTGCTACTGACTTAAAGATTTTTATCTAGAAAAAAGTTTCTTAATATCATAAAGTAAACTCCAACTAGTTCTGGAAGTCAAAACTTAAGTGGAGAGCAAGCACTATTTACCAGCCCTTGGCCTGACCACATATCTATCTGCACATTTGTGCAATCCTTTTCACTAATAAAACAAGAATCCCATAATATACAATAATTTACATCTTGTCAGCCAAGAGAAAGAATCTTCCTGAACAGCCAAGAGTTGAGATTTGAACCTGAAGGATTTGGGTATTTCTCAGCCTGAGTTTACCTATCTATGAAGGAGAATAAATTAGTTTCTACTTGGGGGCATCAACTTGAGAAATGAAATTTGTACAAAGCACCTTATTCAAAATGAATTTTAGTTTTGTTATAAAAAATAGAGCAAAATTCTAAGAAACCCAACATCCTATAAAAAAATTTAAGCTATTTTTTTTCTCTCAGGTATCCTCTAAAATATGAGTTGCTTTATATTAAAATTGCAACATTTTAATAATGACTTTTCAAACAATGTGATAAGTCAATCAATGAATAGGAAAACTTTACAGCTTAGTAATCGTATATTCTTATTTCTGAAGCTAATAACAACGCTTTTTAACTATAAATTTTCCATGAATTCAAATAAATTATTTGCTATGGCTTTAAATATACAGCAATTGAAAACTTTATTCCTATCTACTTTATAAAACTAGATCATTTATTTCCAGATGTGCTCAGCTGTAGCTAACATGAGCAATTTCTTGTATTAAAATCGGGAGGTACCATTTTCTTCTTGTGTATTCATGAAAGTTGATACTGACATTAATTGGGCCTGGCCTTAAACTGAACTTGGCAGATTTTGATTGACCTTATTTAGTATTATTAATTAAACATAACTAGAGGAACTGGAAAGAGAAAAAAACATAACTGAAAGTAGACTTAAGAATACTGAGAATGTATGGTTTCGTGTAACTAAGCAAACACAAATAATAGAAAAGATGAAAGGACTTGAACCATGTTGAACAGGACATGGATTTTTCCTAGAGCCTCTTTCCTGCTTTCTCTCTGTAGGTCCTGTTCATCAGATACAAGGAGACATTATTCTTTTTAGTTCAAGTTGACTACAGCTACCTTTTTAGCTTGTTCTCAAATGTCTCATTGAGTTCTTTTGTTTCTCATGTGTTATGTATTCATTTCTTAACCAGTCACTCTCATTTGCGGAATGTACTGTTCCGCTTGGCCAGGCAAGAGCCCACCAAGGCCAGCTGGACTGGGACTGAATAAGCATGGGTTGAAACTGGACTCTCTGAACATGGTGGACAATGAAGGCTGATGAGAAGCCAAGGACAATGGCACTAGGTTTCGATCCTAATACATGAACTGGCTTTGTGGGAGCTTAGCCTGTTTGGATGCTCACCTTCCTGGACCTAGATAGAAGTGGGAGGACCTTGGTCTTCCCGCAGGGCAGGGAATGCAGGGCAGGGAATTTGGACTGCTCTTCAGTTTCGAGAGGGAGGGGGAATGGAGTGGGGGGAGGAGAAGAGGAGTGGGGATAGGGGGAGGGAAGTGGGGGGAGGGGGCAATATTTGGGAGGAGCGGGAGGGAAATGGGAAACGGGGAGCAGGTGGAAATTTTAATTAAAAAAGAATTAAAAAAAAAAAGATTCACCCCTGGGATGCAGAGATGAGCTTCCTGTGGATTTCTCACACAGTAAATAAAGCAGAAAATTCTACCTCACAGAATATGAGGACAAAGTGGATAAATTATGGTCACCAAATGAGTAGAAACGTCCCATGGGATTGGTGAGAGTAGAGTTACCAATACCTCATTAAATATCACAGAGTAAAGAATGTTCGAAGTCAACCATGGTGGCAGGACACTCTAGTCTTCACTATCTGGGAGGCTGAGGTGGGAGGACCACTGGAGGCCAGGAGCTTGAGCCCCATCTGGTAAGAATTCCATGCCAAAGAGCAAAGTGTACACAGTTTGTGTATCCTTTTCCCTACAACCTATCAGTGCCTGTCTCTAGATCTCATACTTCCTTTTTATCACTCTCTCCATCACTTATTCTGTATCTCTTTACCTCTCAGCAGATTCCTAGGGCTCCCACAGCTACTACCTCATTTTACAGACACCACATCACCTGTTTTAGTGGGTCAGAAAAGTGGGAACATCATCAGCAATGAACTTCATCTTAGCCATCATAGCAAGTATCTACTTTTTAAAGATACTCTGTGACTGTCTGGTTTACACCTGTTAAAATCAGTGGTCTGCTAAACCACAAATAAGGATGTAGAAACAGGGATAAACTGTATTCTCGATTTAGCCACGGAAGTCTGAACAAGTCATCTTTAGGGCTGGCCTCACAATACACTCATGACATACTAATGGCTTGGTCATTACCAGGGTTTACAGTCGTGAACAAGTTAAGCATTTTGCATCTATGGAGCTACTTTACAGTTATTTGTGGAACCTTATTGTCTATGTGTATTATTAAATATATATAAGTACAAATCCAGCAGTCCCCATGCATGCATCTCAAACCACTAATGAACATGTACTATGGCCATCCAAGAAAAATAATAATAACAAAAGAACATTTCTTTTTTGTTTGTTTGTTTGTTTTTTAATTTTTTTTCATTCAAAAATTTCCACTTCCTCCCCTCCTCCCATTACCCTCCCGCTCCCCCACTTACTCTCCTCCCTCCTTCTCCCTCCTTAAGAGGGGGCAGGGAATCCTGGCCTGTGGGAAGTCCAAGGCCCTCCTGGCCACATCCAGGCCTAGGAAGCTTTGCATCCAAATAGACTAAGGTTCCAAAAAGCCAGTGCATGCAGTAGAAACAAGTCCCAGTGCCTTTATCAATGACTTCTCAGTCAGCCCCCAATGTCAGCCACATTCAGAGAGTCCGGTTTGATCACATGCTTGCTCAGTCCCTGTCTAGCTGGATTTGGTGAGCTCCCATTACAACAGGCACACTGTCTCAGTGGACGGACCAACCCCTCACGGGCCTGACTTCCTTGCTCATCTTCTTCCTCTTTTGCTCTTCAACTGGATCTTGGGAGCTCAGTCCATTGCTTTGATGAGGGTCTCTTTCTCTATCTCCATCCGTCACCAGATGAAGATTCTATGGTGATATTCGAGATGATCATCAGTGTGATAGTGGGGCAAGGCCAGTTCAGACACCCTCTCCTCTGCTGCCCGAGGACCTAGCTTGGGACATCCCCGTGGACACCTGGTATCCCCTCTACAGCCAAGTCTCTTGCCAACCCTAAAATGGCTCTCTTAATGTAGATATCTTCTTCCTTGCTCCTATATCTGCCTTTCCTCCACCTCCACCCTCCCACCTCCCCAAGGTCTCTCCAGTCTTTCCTTTCTCTCTTCTCTCAAAAACATTTCAATAGCCAGTTGTTAAATAAAATGTTAAAAAAAAATTAATTACTTTCTGTTCCTGTTTGATTTCTGGTGCTACAATAAACACCACGAACAAAAGCAATCATGGAGGATAGGGTTAAGGTTTTAGCTTACACATATAGGTAATAGTCGATCATTGAGGGACATTAAAGCAGGAGCTAAAGCAGAAACCACAGAGGAATGCTACTCACTGTCTCACATTCTTAGCTTTCTTATACAGTCCAAGTTCACCTGCCTAGGGATGGTGCCACCCATAGTGGGCTAGATCCTCTCTCAACAGTCATTGGTCAAGATGATCTCTCACCAATATGCTCACAGGCCAGTCTGACTGAGGCAGAGTTAACTTGGGGGTCCCTATTCCCAGTCTTGTGACTTAAGACTGAGTTGACAATAAGAGCTAACCGAGACACTTGGCTACAGAAGCAGATATGTTGAGAAGGTTACCATATGCAACAGTCCTGTCTACCCCTCTGGCTGTCCTCCCTGTGAGATGAGGATGTGATTAGCCACACATGCATGAGTTTGCCAAGGCCCAGGTGTAACCTTTCTTCTTTGCAAACTTCACAGAAGCCTTCTATGGATACTGGGTATTTCTTGTGGACCATGATTTAGTGTAACTGGGTCGAAGTCTGAAATTATGCATTTCAAAAGGGCATCCAGAAAAGGCCGAGACATCAAGTCTACATCCATCCCACACTTTAAACGCAAGGCTGTGTGCCACCATCTTTAAAAAGCAGTTCTGATCACAAATGTGCATAATTAAATTCTGTCCCTGCAAACTAGGAGCTCCTTAGCCCTTCTGTAAATGATTGATTTCTTTATTTTAAAATCATCTTTCCTACAATGACTCTAGTTACAATATTCAGCCAAAAATGGATACATGACACAGATAAGAAAACACTAAACTGCTTCTGGAAACAGCTTATGGGTGTCTATATGCCTGTATTCTTCTCCATGCTCTTGTGCTCCCCAGTAATAACCACACACCAGCATTATACAGATGAGCATTAGATTGAAACGTCTCTTTTGAAAAGTGATCATTTGGACATCAAATATTTATTTCCAAACATTTCTAATTCTACTTAAGGACTGAATTTCTCCCCTGTCCATTAACTCTTATATCCATTTGGAGATATTTCTCCTGAAATCTGCTGTAATTCTATATATTCTTGACATTATGAAAAATGAAATTATGGGGGCAGGGGCAGTAACTCAGTGGTAAAATGTTTGTTGTGGAGGCATGATGGCCTGTGTTCAGATCCCCAGCACTCAAGTAAAGGACACGTGTTTCAACGATATACCTATAATGTCAGTGCTGGGAGGTGTAGCTGTAGCAGTGGGCAGGTCCTAGAGTCTCATTGGCCCATCTAGGCAAAATGCAAAGCTCCAAGTTTAATAAGAGACTATGTCTCAAATGCTATGGAGGTGGGGAGTGACAGAAGATTACTAATTACACCCAATGTCAACCTCTAGCTTCCACATGTATGGGCTATGACAAGAGCACTGGCATTCCTGTGAACATATACATGTATATATGTATAATACATATATACACCCTCCGCCCACACATGCAGAGAATTGTGCACAATCTTTTATTGTTGTTGTTTTGGTTTACTGGGTATCTACTGAGGAGAAATGAAACATTTGCTGCTCTTTTAATGGAAAGAGCATGAGTAATGAAGATGAATCCTGAGGAACAACCAGGTGGTCCATGACTCTGAGCATGTCTGAGGCATGAGCCCATCACTCAGGCCCCTTTGTCACTGGCTGGGAAAGGAACGTGTGTTGTGCTGTAAAGCTCATCAGACCTCTCTTAGTGTGCATCTTTGTATTTCACGTTGGCTCCTTCAAGAGAGCAACACCAAAGTGAAGCCCGCATAGAGTTGAAAGGACACCTAACTCCATAGCCAAAACACTGACAGAGGCCTTATTGACTACTATCGAGATAATAAAGGATAACATTCTGAGAAAGGATCTCCATTTAACCAAGAGAGGCAGCCCAGAAGCCTAAGAACCCCTTCTATAAACTTTCAGCCAAGCTTCCTAACCCAAGCCTTAGCCTACTTCCTACCCCCAAGCACTTAGTCCAAGAAACATATTACTGTGATTTCTTTCCCATATGACTTGTAATTCTCTTTGTAAACCTCTCTCCAGTTTTATGACCAAGTAGTGTTTTATCCAAGGACCTGAGAACCATGCCTTAAAACCAGCTCCCCTCTCCCATTCTAGGAGAGAATGGGGTACTGCTATCTGTAGGCCACTGGCTCCCAAGTAGACAACATTTTACTTTTCTTTTGTGTAAAACCAATTAGCAAACACAACCAGCCTTAAATCCACATTGCTTTTTGTTTCCTCCCAGTGATGGTCTGGGTTCTGTGCTCACTCTGCTTGTTTCAATAAAGTTGAATGAAATCTTCCTTCCCTATTCAATTTTGAACAGTTTATTTTTCTGCTTTGATGAGGGAAATCTCAGCTATATGATACAGATAATTGTTTTCTTTTAAGGAAAGCTTTCTTCTAAATGCCCTGTTCCAAAATGCCGTATGATGCTTTTTTTTCAAACAGTTTATGGCAGAAGCTCTGAAGATATTTCCAATATTTTTAAGAGCCCTTCTCCTTTTCTCAGAAGAGCTTGGGAAAAAGAATAGTCACTGATAATCATCTTTTATTGCCGTTTTGGAGAAAGTGCCTTCTTTTCTGTCTGCTTTCAGTGCCCTTGGCTGCCTGATATCTGCTTGGTCCAGTGTGCAAGAGGAAACAGACCAAACAGTACCAACTGCATCATCTTTGAGATCAACAAGTTCTTAATTGGTCTGGAAGTGGTGCAGGAGCGCCAGCTCCACCAGGAGACCAGCGTCTTGAAGCTGGAGGATGACACAAACTGTTCTCTGTCTTCAATCGAGGAAGATTTCCTTACTGCCTCCGAGCACATGGAGGAGGACATGGAGGCGGAGGAATACAGGAGTGGTAAGATGTTACTGATAAAGCAAGCATGTCCCCCGACCCACACCATTGTCAGAGGGAGTCCAGCAAAAGTTTCAGGCCATGTCAATTTAGCTGATGCCTCACAGTCTCTACTTGGTCAGGTTTGATGAGACAAACAATATGAAGAGAACACTGGGGAGCATGCTGACTAATGTATTTAAGGCAGCTTAATGGCTGGATGCATGCTGGCTCCCAGAAGATGCCTTAGGGATGCTGGGGGAAATCTGTGTGCTCTAAAGAAAAACCTTTCCACCCGCCAAGAAGTTTCTTCCGAACAGGAAAGTTAGTTTCCCTGAAACTTCCAGAAATGCCAGCATTACCAAGAAAAACCAAGTTGGCCTGGCTTGGATTTGTATCCCAGAATTTCACTTTGAGACTCTGATACCTAAGACTTCTCTCTGGTCTCTTTTAAGCCTTGGTTTCTAAAAGTGTTTACAATTAGTGGTGTTTGTGAGACAGGAAGGGAATGAGGCAGGACAGTGCTCAGCCATCATTTACACCTACTGAGTCATTAGCAAACTCAGGGTCCCTCTTCCCACCTCAACCCCCAGAGAAGAAAATTGCATAAAGTGTTGCATTGTTGTTGAGGCTGGTCCTGTGCACTTCTTAGTACAAATCCTTACAACAAAGCTCCTATGAAACTCTTCTTCTTGCCCCCTACTCCCCACCTCTTCTCTCTCCCTTCCCTACGCTGCAATTTCCTGTGCCACTTCCCCAAGGAAAAATGACAGCAAGCCATCATTCCCAAATACCTTCTCCTCTCCCAATCCCCACATTTGTATACCACATTAAAGGAGTGTTATAAGGCCACGCTGCAAAGCAAAATTCAACATCTGTATCAGATTCACTTTAAATGAGGCAACAGTCACAGTGCTGTACTAAAGACGGGGGGGGGGGGGGTGGAGAGCTGGAAGTAAATTTAGAAAGTAATTGTTAGTTTAGGCCCATTAGAATCTGCTATCCAAAACGTAGTGACGGTCCTCCCTCATTTTCTCTTTACTAGGTTTTGAAACTATAAACGTGTCAGCTAACGTGTCAGCTACTCAGGAAGGATGGGATTACCACAAGGAAAAGTTGCATTGTTCTTTAGGGGAAAAACACACTAGAAAACACCGTACACCCATGAAAACAGAAGGGCCAAAGGAAAACATAGCAGAGAACACACTCTTGCAAAATGTCAATCCTTCTGCCAGGTCATCCCGTGGGAAAAGTGAAGTAGCAGGGGCCAAGCAGCTGACCACAAACCACTCGTACCCGGAAAACATCAAAGGAGAAACAGAAAAATCTCAGATGCTGTTTATCCCTCGGGATGCTTATCTCTCCATGGTTAAGAACGAGGGGCTTTCTTCCTGCGGAGCAGTCATTGAGCAGGGTAGCAACCCCAGAGATCATGGTGGCCTGCAAAATTCTTTTCCTCCTGTTCAAAATGGAGAAGCCACCACGGGCGAGTATGCTACAAACTTAGCGGAATCGGTGCTGCAAGATGCCTTCATCAGATTGTCTCAGGCGCAACCAACACTCCCGGGGGAATCTTCGGTTAGTTTCTCTGTGGGAAGCTCTCTGCTTCCCGGTGGCTGTTGTACAAAAGATACAGTGGTCCCTCGTTCATGGAATGAGCTCCCCAAAATTGTCATTGTGCAGAGTTCAGAAGGCAGTGACGCTGCCCTGGAGCCAAGTGTCTCTTGGCCTGAGACGGAAGTTTCTGTTGAAACCTCAGGCATCCCTTCCGGAGAAGGTTCTCGCAGATCCACTCAGAGTGCCCTAGAAGTTGCCCTAGCTTGTGCAGCCACGGTCATTGGAACCATTTCCAGTCCACAGGCCACAGAAAGACTCACCATGGAACAGGAATCCCTGATATCCAGCTGTACCCAGAGAGGCAGTGGGGTACAGCAAACTCAAGTGCCGCAAGTACTCATGGAACCGTCTGTAACTGACTACTCCTTTCCGTCAGCTCTGTGTGGCATGACACAGGTGGCAAGCGCTGTTGCTGTCTGCGGCCTCGTTGAAAGAGAAGAGGTGACATGTTCTGTAGCTCCAAGTAACCTCTTGCTCACCTCTGGGGCTTCTGAAGAAATATCCTCAGCTGAAAGTTTAGTGACAGAGAGGAGCACAGAGCTGGGGAAGGAAGCCATTGCAGAGGCTCTGCTCACGGAGGCCGCTCTAGTCTTAGCACGACCTGATGCATACGGCAGCATTGGAGACCTCTTGGACTCTGTGAATAGGAGAATCGTAGAAACCACTTCCAGAACCCAGAGCCTGGGCAAAGAAAACACCCAAAGGAATGAACTGGCACAGACCCTATCCAACGTCATTCTCAAGCATTGCATTGATGAGGTTCACCAGACAAACGTAACAGCTCGCCCCACGGATGAAAGACATCGCTATGGAATTCTGGACTCCTTAATGGAAAGTGTGAACCAGCTTCTCCTCAATGTGATCTGCTTCACGTTCAAAGAGATGAGTCATGTTGTAACACCCAGTGACCATCCCACTGGCCTTCCTGAAGAGACCCTCAGGTGGACAGAGGCAGAACCCTTAGGTTGCCAGTCGTTTGATCAGGCTGCTGGTCAAACAGGGGCAAATGCCTCAGCATGTTCAGGCAACCATTCTCTTAGCAATGCAAATTGCACTGGCCTTGTCAGTGGTGATCTTGTTGAGGATGCACCTCCAAAGCAAAGCACGGGTGGAGCAAGGTTGGGACTATGCAACAACCCCAGGCTGTCATCTGAATTCTCATGCTGCTGCAGAATGCTTGGTCCAGCTGCTAAAACATCACCCAAGGAAATATACCTGAAAGGGCTTATGGGAGAGGCCTCAAAGAACCCTGACTACACACTCAGTTTGGATGGCAAAGAACAGAGAGCCTCTATGGAAACAGGAAAGTCCCCCAGAGCAGGCGAGTGCTGTGGTGGCACCCAGGAAACTGAAGACAGCCTTGTTCTAAGCACCCAAGAGAAACACACCTGGGGCACTCTCATAAACAACGAAGTTCAAGTTAACCGATCCTCATTAGGGGATGACCTGGTGTTCCCTGCTCAGTCTACACTACAGGCAAAACAGTCCGAGGTCTACTGCATCACAGACTTTGCCGAAGAATTGGCAGGGACTGTTGTTTCCATGGCAACCGAAATTGCTGCAATCTGCCTTGACAACTCCAATGGAAAACAGCCATGGTTTTGCGCTTGGAAAAGAGGGAACGAGCTTCTGATGGCGCCCAACGGACCGTGCCGATCCTTGAAGAGGAAGAAGGAGAACTCAGGCAGTGGAAGCACTGTGAGGAAACACAAGCCACCTCGCCTCAGCGAAATCAAGAGGAAAACAGACGAGCATCCAGAGCTGAAAGAGAAGCTGATGAACAGGGTCATGGATGAGTCCGTGAACCTTGAAGACACTCCGGACTCCGTCAGCACCTTCGCGAATGAAGTGGCAGCCAAGATCATGAACCTCACAGAATTCTCCATGGTGGATGGAGTGTGGCAAGCCCAGAGCTGTTCCCGGAATCGGTTTCTGGGAGGTGATAGGTGGAACAGGCTGAAAGCCTCCAGCTGTGAAAGCATTCCTGAGGAGGACTCTGAAGCCAGGGTCTATGTTAATAGCCTGGGTTTAATGAGTACCTTAAGCCAGCCAGTTAGCCGCGCCAGCTCAGTCTCCAAACAGTCCAGCTGTGAGAGCATCACCGAGGAGTTTTCCAGGTTCATGGTGAAACAGATGGAAAACGAGGGGAGGGGATTTGAGTTACTGCTGGATTACTATGCTGGCAAAAATGCCAGCAGTATTCTGAGCTCAGCAATGCAGCAGGTATGCCAGAAAAACGACCACCTCAACGTGAGGCCGAGCTGCCCCTCTAAACAGTCCAGCACAGAGAGCATCACTGAGGAGTTCTACAGGTACATGCTGAGGGACATCGCCAAAGAAAGTAAAGATGGTACCTCCTCCAGACGAAGCAGCCATGACTGGACCACGGGCTTGCTGTCTCCTTCGGCCCGCTCCCCATTGTGTTACAGACAGTCATCTATGCCTGACAGCAGGTCCCCATGCTCCAGATTAACAGTAAACGCACCTGTCAAAGCCAACTCCTTAGACGGCTTTGCCCAAAACTGCCCTCAAGATTCGCTAAATGTACAGCCAGTCAGTAGGGCTTCCTCATCTGGTCTCTGCCAATCAGACTCTTGCTTGTATCGCAGAAGTGGGACTGACCAGGTCACAAACATGCTCATTCATGAAACGTGGGCCACCTCCATTGAGGCTCTCATGAGAAAGAACAAAATTATTATGGATGATGGCGAGGCAGCAGGTGTCAGTCCTGGTCCCGTTTCAAGTGGCTCTCCTTTGAAAGTAGAGAAGGGTGCAAATGGAGTAGCCGCCAGCAGAGGCCACAGTGGGCCAGCTCTGCTGGTACAGGAGTCGGTGGATTACCAGAGAAAGGATGTTGTTACTGAAAGTAATCATTCCCCAGTGTCATCTCGGAGCAAAACAGCTCCTGGTAAGAAACTGGGTGGTTCTGATCCTAGAAAAGAAACCTCTTCATGCCACGATGCCATTGTTCTCAAAAGCCCCAGGCAGCCGCTTTGCTCAAGAGAGGTACCTTTGATTCAGATAGAGACAGATCAGAAAGAAGAGGGCATTGGAGAACAAGAACCTATCCTTCCCCAAACTGGCTCCCTAGAAGAAACAGAAGGGCACCAACCTGAAGAAACCCTCCCAGATGTGGCCAGAGGTGGAGATGTGGACCTGAGCAGCTGCCAAAGCTGTTGGTGAGTTGATCATCTCTGAGATCCGATAGGTGCATGTTCACCACAGTTTACACCTCAATTAGTGTTCTTCGAAGTCAGTGGTTCTCAACCTGTGGGTCATGACCCCTTTGGGGGTTCAGACAAACCTTTCACAGGGGTCGCATATTACATATTCTGCATATCATATATTTATTTACATTATGATTCATAACAGTAGCAATATGACAGCTATGAAGTATCATTGAAAATAATTTTTTCGTTGGAAGTTACCATAACATGAGGAACTGCATTAAAAGGTTGTAGCATTAGGAAGGTTGAGAACCACCATTATAAATCTTAGGTAGGAAAACAGGAATATTATTGGTGTACAAACAGAATTCCGGAGGCAATAAATGACCTCGGTAGACCCCTGTGCATGCATAAGAAGGGAGGCATTCCTCTCACCTTATCCACTGACATTTTCTCCACCTTTCCTATGGCTGGACCTGCTGTAATGTAGTGGTACAAGGCTCCTCATGTGCCTGCTGTTTTATTTTGTTTAGAAGCCTGATCTTTTAGTCTCATCCAAGATCAGTAATCCCCCTGGTCACCTTATGGAAATACATTCATAAACCTATAATAACTCGGCTCAACATGCTATATTTTTATTGCATAACTCATATACCAGGAAGCAAAGCGAAGTCATCCCCACATCCAAGGGCATCAGGTCACACCTGACCCCTATAGTTGGTGTTCAACTAAACTTCATGAATAAATGGTTACTATGAAAGCAGGAAACCATTCTGGACTTAATAACGTTCTGGTACACCTTACTGTAGCAGAAAAAAAATCTTTTAGGCTAATCCAAATATATTTTGTAATTAACTGTGAAGATTAGTTGAGGCGTTTCCTCAGTATTAGATTACTGAGGCAATACTGAAATAGGACAGATAGTTGATTATTTGGAATTCTAGGCTTATTTTATTCTATAATCATGGCATAATATAATATCTGCCTACTGCAAAAGAAAGAAAGGCATAAAGGAAGAAGTGAAGGTAAGGAGGGAAGGAGAGAGAGGGAAGAATCAAAGAAGGGAGAGAGAGAGAAGGGAGGTTTGTTGAATAACTTACTTTTTATCTTCCAAAACAAATTGAATTCATTTATGTAACAGAAGAATCACAGTGTCATTCTCCTTATTAAAACAAGTGCTCCAATGCTTTGGTGGCTTTTGAAATTATTCGTGGTGGTTTTCAATCAGCAATTGTTTTTCTTTTGGAAACAGTCAAATTTAATTTTAACTTAGGAAATTGAGATTAAATTTTTGGCATCTCTTCTCTAAAGAGTTCCGTTCCTGACTTATTCTAAGAATTCTCTGTCAGGACCCTGTGTCCTATGAGTGCCAGCTCTTTGGGTGCACAGAGTGCATGCATGCATAATCTCTCTCTGGAAGCTGTCATTTGGACAGCGCTTCTCCAGAAGATTGTACATGCAGCAGGAAGGAACTTCCGGGGTGAGGTAAGAATTCCCCTCAGGCTGCACAAGGAATATGAGTTTCTTTCCTAACTTCAAGCGCCTGCACACTACTCACAGGGGACTGTTGTATCAATCCTCTATTTTTAGGCCACAATTAAAGTTTAGTGAAACAGAAAATTCCAGCTTTAGAAACATATAGTTTGAGAAATAACCAGGGCAGCCTTTTCAGAAATGTATGCCTACATGTTCATTATTTACAAAGAAAGGAGAATATATATATATAGCTGGAATAAACAAGATGAACACAGCAATCACCAAATGTCAACAGTTGTCTAAAGTCTGTGTTGCATTTACTCCTAAGCAGAAGAGATCCATTTTGGGGTATTAAAACACCGCCATCAGAGAGGGTTCTACATGGGGTTTTTGGTAGAGAGTCCCAGTCAAACATGAGAACTGTCTGTTAAGACAGTTAGTGTTAAGAACTTTCAAGTTGGATAGAACCACAGAAGTACAAAAGGAGAAGAGAGAACAAAAACATAATGACCAGAAACACAAAGCTAAGACTAACGAAGAAGATCAAATACACAAAGGAACAAGGTTTCATCAATAATTGTTTGGCTACAGACAATATTCATCAAAGATTTTGCTCATGGGACTATAGAGACATATCAGAGCTAAAGACACAGTATAACCAATATGTCACTTTTCAGAAATTTACATTTAGAAATACATAAAAAAGAGATTCCAGGAACCCGACTTAAAGTCAGCAGACATCAGGAGATGTTTAATCAGTGAAGGTCACCAAACTAGAAAGCATCTTGAACTAATATCCAATGGTTGTAGTTATGGTTGTAGACCCAATCAGACAATGATTCTCATTATAGAGTTTTAAATTAAATGTCACTGATATTACTCCTAAAACAGATTTCAGCTGGAAAAGTTGCAAACACTTCATACTCTGCATGAATGAGACCATAGCTGACTCAGATTCTTATTCCATATAGTCACCCAAGCATTCAACCTCTTGCTTTAAGGTATAGATATATGATTCTGTTTCTTATCAAATAAAGAGATAGAATGTTGAATATCCCAGAAAGTCAAGAGTTGGCTCTAATTGCAAAACTCAGAGGACTAAGAATTGGATATCATTTTTGTTTTTGTGGGGCAATATAATCATCACAAAACATGAAGTACACTACCTTTTTATTAAGTAAACTTATTTTTCCTGAAAAACAATAGAGAGGGAAAAATCTTTTCATTTTTATTGAAAGAGATGATTTGAAAAACTTGGTTAATTTGTTTAGCCATCTGTCTATTACACTGCCTTAAACTATATCAATTTGAACCAGTTTCCTAACATCTTTCATTCTGGTTTACTCACCCAAAAATGGGAATGATAATGTAATTCTTAAATTTTAAGTATGATTTATATACAAAACTCTTAATTCAATACTTCACCTCTTATGAATATTCAATAAATTCACCTGGTTATTATTACTATGGTAGTATCATAGCCTTCATTTCAGGAGATGTCTCCCCAAGGGGAAACGTGTCATGAGAAAAGTGAGAGATTTATTGAAATAAAAGAATTCCCGGGATTCACAAGCAGAAAAGTAAGTCACAGTTCGGTTACATTTGCTGAACTCAGAGTTGCCATCAAGATATTTGATTTGTCGCCGGGCGGTGGTGGCGCACGCCTTTAATCCCAGCACTCGGGAGGCAGAGACAGGTGGATCTCTGTGAGTTTGAGACCAGCCTGGTCTACAAGAGCTAGTTCCAGGACAGGCTCCAAAACCACAGAGAAACCCTGTCCCTCAAAAAAACAAAACAAAACAAAACAAAAAAACGAAACAAAACAAAAAAAAAAAAAAAAAAAAAGAGAGAGAGATTTGATTTGTCAAAGTAGCTGAAAACAGAGTTTCATTCTCCATGGAAAAGTTCAGCCCACTTCCATGCAGGAGTAGGGCATGTGACATAGGCAGTCTCAGTGTTGTTTGGAGGTTGAGAAAAATTATCTCCTGAAGATATTTTCAGGCTCTTCTCTGAAGGACATCGTCGTGATTCTTTAAAATATGGTTAAAATTCAACACAATGAAATAAAAACCACTTCCTTACTCTTACTTTTATATTACTTGATGAAAGAGTCACAGATGAAGATCCATTGTGGAAATCATTCCCAAATAGAGATATTTGTTGACTGTTAGCACCATATTTTGAAGATGTATTGACGACAGTGCTTGATTCTTTAAAGTGGCTTTTATCAACAGAATAAGATAAGTCATAGACTATCAAAGCGTATTTCTAAAAGACACACCCAATAAATGAAAACTATCTAAAATGGTAAAATTCAAATGTTCTTATGTATTGACAAATTACTCATAAGCATGGGACTGACCTAATAAAGCAACACAACTTCAAGGGGGAAAAAAAGATCTCTCAAAATTCAGCAGTAAGAAAATGAACAACATATTAGAAAATAAATAAAGGTTCAAGAGTTAAAGGCTAGATTCCCAGCTAGTAGGTATAGTCATTACAAAGAGATTCCATCACAAAGGCTTCATGTAAACTTTGTATCCACCTATGGTTGGATTCCTTATTTGACTACATTATTTGGAAGTGATGTAAACTTAGATATGGGTTGCTTGAGAAGCATCTGGGGAAGTTACATCTTGTATTTGTCAGCCTCCTTACTTACCTCTTTTTTGTCAGAAAGAGAGCCACTTTGCTCTACCATATGATGTTCTCCTGATGTTCAGCTTCACTATGGATGAGCCCCAAAACAGCATAACCAAGTAGCCACAAACTTAACTCTCTTAAACCATGAGTTTAAGTAAACCTGTCCTCTTTTAATTATTTCTTTCGGGCATTTGACACAGTGACAAAAGGCTAACACAATGCTCAGCTATCATATGCCTTTAAGACAGTTCAAACAATCGAATACAGTAAATAAATATTAAGATGAATAAAATCCAAACCACTGACAACACCAAGCCCTAGCTAGGATGTCATATGTTACAAACCATTAGAGCAATGTTTGACCACTTTGGAAGATAGTTGTCAGGTTTTTTTCTTTTTTTTCAAAAGTAAGCAATTGATGTTCATCGAAAAAGAGAAAAAGAAAATCTGTGTGGGTCTTTAAGTCAGCTTCATTTCTAGTTACCAAAACATAGACAGAACAAACATGTCTTTTGTTTTAGTTACTTTTTTATTGATGTGACAAAACACTATGACCAACACAACTTATGAAAGAAAACGTTTAATTGGGTTTGTCTTCAACAGTTAGACTCCATAATTGTCTGATAAACAGACACACTTTAGATCTGTAATTTTGATCTAGTGGGATGCATCCTCCCACCACTACTCTTTAATGTATTCCTGGAATAATAATAGCAACAGCCCCATATGATGAGGAAATGGGCGTGCAGATAGGTGTTGTGTGAATCAATAACTTGTATTTAGCTGATGATACAGTACTAATTGCTGAAAGTCCAAATGAGCTCCAGACCATGATAGAGTTGTGGAAATAAATGAAAATAAAAGTAAACATCAAGAAGACTGAGATATAATACATGGAAGGGCCCACAAAGATTCTAACATTAAAATAAAGAATCAGAACCTCAAGCAAACAGTCAACTTTGTCTATCTGGGAGGAAACATCAGTTCAAAGGAGGCAATTATTTCAAATGTCAAGAGGCATATAGGGATAGTGAGGGCTGCATTATAGACACTAGGAAAAGTTTGGTCAGCAAGAGATATAATGACAATGCCAAAACTGAAAGTATATGAGACACTTGTCTTGAGCTGCCTTCTTTACAACTCTGAAACCTGAACAATGAAATGCTCCTCAGAAAAGTGGCTGGATGTGTTTGAGATGCATGTGTCAGGAGGATTCTAGATGTCACACAAAGAGATAGGCTATGCAATGATGATATTAATGAACATCTTCATCTGCAGAAGGAAGTAAACTACAGGATACAGCAACAGCAGTTAAGATACTTTGGCTATGTTATGAGAATGAATGGCAGCAGATACTCAAAGATAACACTGCTTGGAGGCATGCATGGGATAAAGCAAAGAGGAAGGCCCTAAAAACACTGGATAGAGAGCAAAAAGAAAGAGTGTGGAATCTTGGGTATGACAACAATATAAGCACCTAAAACTACCCAGTCCTAGGATAGGAACAACTAGAGAACGGCCATAAACAGGCTGCCCATGCATGCTTAAGCACTGCTAGGGCATAAATGATGATGATGATGATGATGATGATGATGATGATGATGATGACAACTACTCTGAATGATGTAGTACTAAATGGATCTGCACCACTGCCATGGTTGAAGTATCTGATCTCAAAATCATAGATTAAAAGTCGAATCACTGCTGCAAAAAGAAGCTGTTTAATGAAATGTGAGATCTACAATTATCTATGGACATATGCTGATGGATGCTACAAAGTAGTCCCACACTAGCTCAAAACTGAACATAATAAACAGATATTTATTTAGGGGTGGACTCACATATCACAGTCCTCTGCACAAAAGGGGAAGAAGAACTGAATCCAGCAGCAGAGGGAGAGAGAGTGTAAGCTTTACTGCTGATTTTATAGTATAAAAGATCAATCCCAAGTGGGCTGGTATCTTAAAGGATATTGACTGAAGAAGTTACCACAGTACCTCCTCCTTTTGTCTAAGCGAGTTCTAAGCCTAAAACAAAGCTATATACAATAACAATAAATATCAAGTATAAAATTAGAATTACAACTAGCATAAACAATATCAATCAAGAAACATGCTAAATGTTTCAATTTAGCATCCTAAGGAGTCTAAGTCTTATATTAGAAATGGCTTGGCCAAGTCATAAGAGGAAAGTAACTATGACTATCTAGTCTTCAACCCCATAGAAGACCTGAGAAGGGATATAATACTACTTGAGTAAACAGGAAGTGCAATCAAGCAACTTTAGAAATGTCCAATAAATGAAATAGACAACTGGGTACCTGGGTAATCACCCAAAGTCTCATTTGCAACATTAGAGCAATCAACTTTTCCTAAGCCTTAGAGTAACTGACAGACCATTTTCAGAGGCAGAAAAATTTTCAAAAGCATCTTACCCTGTCTTGGCAAGGTTTGGCAGTCTTTTTCTTGTATCTTGCTTGTACTGTCTGGATACCATGCATTTTGTCAGTAGTCAAGGCATAGGATATTCTTTGCTTAAAGGCCAGTTTGACAAGAAGAAAACAAGCTCCAAGTGGAGTGTCTTCAGTACCCAATATTCTATCAGGAATAGATCAGTGTCTGCTCCTGGAAGCACCAATTACTTCAAGAGAATGATGGGCATCTAAGAGGCTCCTTATAAAGTTTGCTTGCCATTTGGGCAAGAAACTGCTCTTGCCTGGACTGCTTGATGGTATGCTGGATGAACTGGGCATGCAAGACCCACAGAAAAGTGATTGCTGAACATTCCAAAAGATGGGATGGTCCCTCAGGGTTCCTGCTTTATAAAAGAGCCTGCCAGAAATTCTACAGGATACAGAAGAAAGTGCCTGACAAACTGCCAATAGAGGTGAAACAGTCTTTCAGATTTCTTGCTTCATGAAAAAGTTTGCTAGACATTATGGGCCTGTAGGCTGAAGTTGGATACCCCAATGTTACAGAAGAACTTTGGGTGACTGTCCAGGAAGCAAGATGTCTCTGTCAATTCTAGAGTTTTGGAAGTTGCATACAATGTATTTCCTGTTTATTTAGGTAACATTATATCCCTGTGGCGTCTTTGATGGAGTCGAAAGACAGATAGTTATATTTTTCCTTAGTTATGATAAAAGAGAGATTAGATATAAAACTTTAGACTCACAAAGATAAAATAAATGATATTGTATTTTCCTTAATTTGCCAAATGTAAATGGACTAAATATTATATCTGTAATTCCTGCCTGATAACTATTTTGTTGTATGTAATCTTGTTATGTTAAGGTTAAAAACCTTTCTTTTTAATTAGACAGAAAAGGGGAGATAATGTAGGATTCCCCTCTGTATACTATGAATATGTTTTATTGCCATTGATTAATAAAGAAGCTGCTTTTCGCCAATGGTTTAACAGAATATAGGCAGACTGGAAAAGATATATAGAAAGAGTAAGCAGAGTCAAGGAGATGCCATGTAGCTGCCAAAGAAGAAAGACCTGTGGGAGCCTGCTAGAAACTTGCCAGTAGGCCAAGACCTCATGGTGATGTACAGATTAATAGGTTAATTTAAGAAATAAGAGCTAGCTAAAAACAAACTTAAGCTATTGACCAAACAGTATCATAATTAATACAGTTTCTGTACAATTATTTCAGGTCAGGGCAGCAGGGAAACAAATAAGCAGCCTCTGCCTACAGACATAAGAATAAGTATTTAGTATTCTAAAGAATAAAGTGTATTAGCTTTTATTAAATGAAAAACATTTGGGGGAAAGCAATATGGCTCAGTGGGTACAGGTGCTGGATGCCAACTTTGACAACTTGAATCTAACTTTCTGGACCCACATAATATAAGAGGACTAACTCCCATAAGTTGTCCTCTGACCTCTATATATATGCCATGGCAAACACATACTGAACAAATTTAAATAAATAAAACCTCAAAAAAAATCTTGTTCAAATAAAATCTCAGAGCATATACCACTAGGAGAATATACCACTATGTAATAAGTGTAAGCAGAAGTGTGTAGAATAATAAAAATGAATATTACAGTGACTTGAATATACGTAAAGGAGGAAGAAAGTCACAAAGATCAACAGGGTAGGATAATTTAAAACACAGTCTTCTCATCTTATTTTGCATTTCTTCAAAACATGCTATTTTAAGTAGAAAGTATTTATTTTATGGCAAATGAAAAACTAAAATATATGGCATTTGTGGCATAAAGAACAGGAGAGGGAAAATAGAAGAAGTGTGTTGTATACAGGCCTTCCATAACATCATTGTTATAATGTTACCTGACAATAAGCTATACACTGAATATAAGGGCCAAAAATTCTGCAATCACTACTAAAAATATGAAACAAAGCACTATAATTGTAAATCAATAGTGGAGATTAAAAACAAAAGTCTAAAACTTTCTCAGTTAAATAAGAAGAATTGGAGTGAGGGTTAAAAAGAAACTAAGAACAGATGGGACAAATAGAAAACAAGACTTTTTTATTTAAATCCAGCCTTATTGATAGTCACATTAAGTATCCATGATCTAAACACTTTTAACTTCAGTTAAAAGGCAGAGATTATACTTTTGCATAAAAAAGCAAAACCCTAACACAAGCTTTGTGGAAGAAATGATCTGAAATATAAAGTTGCAAATGGGTCAAGAGTAAAAGGATGGAAAATAAAAGAATTTAAGGGCCAAATAGCCCTCAGTATACAGAGCATTACTGGGGATAATGATGTTTTATAAGTTAAATTATATATATATATAGTTTATATAATATATAATTTTAAAAGATAATTTATAAACTAATGGGGGTCAATCCATCCAGTATACAGTCCTCTTATATATAGAACCACCTAAGTAACAAAGTATCAAATGGTAATTTTAAAGGCTAGAAGGAGAAGTAGACAAAGTACCATAATGGATATTTAACATTCTTCTCTTAGTAATTCATGAAATAATCAAAATATAAAAACATGCTACAAATGTCTGTATATATTTACAATAGCAGCAACAGCAAGGATGTTTCCAGACACAATAGGGCACACACAAACAACGAACTCAGAGATAGGACAACAAACACAAGTCCAGCTCTTGCTCCATAACGGCATAATCTAGCATAGAAAGGGGAAAGCAGACGGGAAATCCCACCACTGGCTAAAGAGCTGCTGGGAGAGGAAGTGCTGGATTTCTTTATTGATGCAACCCTTAGTAAACTGGCCTCACACCAGGGCAGTCACCACTCCCAAGACCAGCTAGACAACAACCTGGACTCATGGGAAAAGAAGGGATAAAAAGTGGAAGACATCTCAAAGTTGGGAAGGAGAAATGGAAAGATTGGGAGGGAGGAATGGGTGAAATTGGAAGAGGAAGGTAAAGACATTTGAAATATATTGTATGAAATTCTCAAACACTTAATAAAATATTGATTTTAAAAGAAGCAACACTTCCAATCAGCTTAGTTTATACAATTTAAGAACAGCCTACCCAGCAATTCCACTTTGGGGTATATTCCAAAGAATGCTCAATTGTGCCACAGGACATGTGCTCACCTACGTTCATAGCAGCATGGTTTGTCACAGCCAAAAGAACCTGGAAACAACCTAAATGCCCCTTGACCAAAGAATGGATAAGGAAAATGTGGTACATTTACTCAATGGAGTACCACACAGCAGAAAAAAAAATAATGACATCTTGAAATTTGCAGGCAAATGGATGGAGCTGGAAAACTTCATGTTGAGTGAGGTAACCCAGACCCAGAAAGACAATTATTATGTGTACAATTATTATGTATTCAGTGGTTTGTAAACATAAATCAAAGAAAACCAGCCTACAAATCACAATCCCAGAGAACCTAGACAACAATGAGGACGCTAAGAGAGACGTACATGGATCTAGTCTACATGGGAAGTAGAAAAAGACAAGATCACCTGAGTAAATTGGGAGCATGGGGACCTTGGGAGAGGAATTGAAGAGGAGGGGAGAGGCAGGGAGGAATGTAGTGCTCAATAAAAGCAATTAAAAAAGAGCAGCCTACCCCAACAGCAAAGTATAGATTTTTTTCAGAAGTACTTAAAACATTTTTCATGATGTATCATATGCTAAAAAGGAAGTCAATAAATTTAAAAGAATTTAGAACATAAGGAATATGTTCTCTGATCATGCTTAAATTAACTCTAAAGTTAATGATAAAGGATTTATACAAAATCTTCCACAATAATTAGACATCGTTATATTTAGAAATTAACAAATTATCTATTGCTTACAAAGAGAGTTAAACTCCAAATGAAAACTTATTAAAATTATTAAAATTTGTTAAAATTAAAACTTATTAAAATTTGTGATATGATGGCAACGCTTCTTAAGAAAAATGTCTATAATTTAAAATGTTTCTGATTTTCTTTTTTTAAATCAGAACAGTTTATTATCTGTGTACTAAGAGTCCATCGTTAAAAACTAAAAACGATCAGGACCAGTGCAAGAGTTCAGTGGGTCAAACCTGAGTTTGATTCCCAGGACCGACACAGCAGAGGGAGACCGACTCTTGTAGACTGTCCTCTGACCTTCACACCCACGTTGTGGCACAGGCTCACCCACACACTAGCATACACAAAGTAAACAAACAAATGCAAGCAAAATCTTTTAAAGGAGTATCAAATTAAATTTTTAAAAATTAGCTGAGAGTAAATCATCAAAATGGACCTGTGTTTCAGTGATTGTAAAAAGTCAAGGGAGACAATTAATAAAAAAAAAAAATCTTATACTGTTTTTACCTCAAAGACTGGTGAATATATGCACCTTTATGCATTTAACATTCAAATATAATATATGAGAAGTAAAAATGTCTGCTCTCATTTCTTCTTCCTAAGGGTTTCCTATGGTCATAACTGCATGGCATCAGCTGTTTGTTTAAACTGCTGCCTTCTACCTGTGCCGAGAGATTTCTACTTTCCATTTATGATGATGGCTTAAAATAAACACAGTCGGGTTATGTTAAAAGAAAAACTGACCTAAGGAAATCTCGTGACCGTGACACAGATGGTGCGTAGGCGTGTGAGATAAAAATCAGAACACTCGGCTTGTTTTCAACAAAGAGATTGGACAGTTGACTCTGACATGGCCACAGTCCTCCAAAGCTCCCATGGGAACGGAGGGGTCAGAATGGGGGCTGCCGGATGACATACATCTGCGCCCCACTTCTGTGTGTCATTCACCCATCAATAAGTGAGGCTCTATGCTTCTCCCGAAAGCAAACAAAGAGTAGCACTCTGGGAAATCATTACTGGTTCTGAATTCCCATTTTATGGCACAGATGTGAGGCTTGCTGTAAATAGAGCATGAAATTGAGATAAAATGTGCTGACAGACTTATTTGTTAACCTGGATATTCCATGTCAGACGCTAGGGCTCAGCTCCCTTTTTAGCAAGAAATATCCTGCAGTGAGTTTTTCTATAGTATAATAAGGAATTGGGCCCAAAATTGCTTTTCAACTGGGTGAATAAAAGAGGCCAGAACCTCTCCTCTGTTGCTGTATTTAGTTCATTCCTAAATTTTTTTTTTTTTTTTTTTTTTTTTTTGGAACTAAACACCATATCCTTGACCACATCATTCATTCTCTTTTACCCTGTTCAAATTTCAATATTGTGGTAAGGAAAGCCAGTCTTCTTTTTTTTTTATTAATTTTTTTTATTAATTAATTTATTTAATTATTAAAGATTTCTGCCTCTTCCCCGCCACCACCTCCCATTCCCTCCCCCTCCCCCAATCAAGTCTTCCTTCCTCCTCAGCCCAAAGAGCAAGCAGGTTTCTCTGCCCTGTGGGAGGTCCAAGGACCACCCACCTCCATCCAGGTCTATTAAGGTGAGCATCCAAACTACCTGGGCTCCCACAAAGCCATTACGTGCAATAGGATCAAGAACCCATTGCCATTGTTCTTCAGTTCTCAGTAGTCCTCATTGTCCATTATGTTCAGCGAGACCGGTTTTGTCCCATGCTTTTTCAGTCCCCGGCCAGCCAGTCTTCTTAAGGGGAGGACACACTAAAGACAGACATACCACGACACCATCCCTGTCCCCAGTGTTGTCAGAGGGCACTTGCTACCAGGCCTGAGCACATAAAGCAGAAGGCAAAACCCAACTCCCTCAAGTTTTCCTCTGACCTCCTCAGGTCCCTTGGCATGTGTGTACCATCACCCCCAACCCTGCCACACACACATAAATAAATATGATAAACACCACTATACCTTAATGATTCCTTTCAACCTACTTTAAAAATAAATAAAGCTGGTAAACAGTGATAAATGGAAGATACAAGAAAGCCAATGGAGTTTAGTTTCGAGAAGAAAAGGTGGTACCCAGCTTCAAAGGGAGCAACCACTAACAGTAAGATTCCACTAGATCCAACACCATGCCTGGTGTGTGGAGATGTAGGCTCACATGAGCCCAGTGTGGACTCTGAGAACAGCTCCATGTTGCACCTCCTCTCTTGATAATATTATCTTGATGTCTGCAGTGACAGCCTCAAGAACAGAGAGGAATCAGAAGCAGAAGTCTTGAAAGAAGCCAGACCCCCGGAAGAATCCCCCAACCCTCCGAGCAGCAGTGAGGAGAGTACAGGCAGCTGGTCCCAGCTGGCCAATGAGGACGACAACCCAGACGACACAAGTAGCTTTCTGCAGCTCAGTGAGCGGTCCATGAGGTACTTCTTCCTCCTTGTCTTGACTTCCTAATAAGTCAGCCTCAATCAAGATTCCAAAAATGTTTCTTATAGTTCAGTGCTAGGTATCCTTAATAGAAAAGCAAGAGAGAGAGAGAGAGAGAGAGAGAGAGAGAGAGAGAGAGAGAGAGAGAGAGAGAGAGAGAGAGAGAGAGAGAGAGAGAGAGAGGAGAGAGAGGAGAGAAGAGAGGAAAGTCCCCAAGTTGACCAAGTTTTGTCCTATCATGATTTGGGGGAAAAAATAAACTATCTTAATATCTAGTTACAGTTGAGGCTTGAGTTACCTTGGCTACGTTTAAAAGTTAACTGTGTTCTCTTTCTCAAAAGTCACAGCAAGTACATTCAGTGCTAAAAACTGTGTGTTTGTTTTAATGGAAGCTGGTGTTACAGTTTATCAAGTTGAGCTGTCTTTCTGATTTATTCATATTTCAGATGCAACATAGGTTGGGTTTACACAAAGCCAAGTGTCTCCACACTGTGTGGTGGGGTTCTCTCTGACCAATCCCTTCCCTTATCTTCGCTGCCCTCTGTATGGCTTCTGGAAAAGCTAGAAAGGAGCATCTGGCTGTAACTGCTAAAGTGATCTTTGGTGTCCAAAGTCTTTTGACCCCATTTAGATCACAGTCTGTCCAAAGAGGCCTGCTGCCAAGTGAGATTGAAACACCTGGGTATAGATAAAGGATCTTCCAAGTTCTGGCAGGGCAGTACAACCTAAGATTTAGGAATATTTTACATTAAGGAAGTGGTCTCAAACTTCAAATGTTTCCACAAAATGTTGGAAAACAGATTTAAAAAATGATAACTTCAATCTTTGGACACTGACTGACAGATTTGAGGCTGTAACTTTCTCCTTTAGTTTTGCCGAAAACTCCAGACAAGAGCGTTCAGGTGGAGAGAGCCTTCTTGGTGACTCATATAATTCCTGAAAGAACAAAGCTGCATTACATGACACACTAGAAGTTACTACTGCAAAACCTGGCTTGGGAAAGATGTTTCTGGAAAATACAGAATGTGTGAGGAGATTCAGTGAGTTTGGTAAAAATTGGATAGGTTCTATTTTGCAAGTACTAAAAATTGTCTCAATGGTACTACATTTCAGAGAGTTTATTCCAGGCTCCTAAGTAAACCATATGTTGATTATGCAACTTATAATAGTGATATTATATGTGATATTCTTCTCTGAGACACAGATGTCACATGTTACTCATTTACTCATTGTTGAGGTGCAAAAACCTTACTCAACTTTGTATGTAAATTCTATATTCCTCGGGGGAAACAAGAAATCAAATGTATGTTCTATGAAATCCTATAAAATACCCTAAGAAAAATATCCTCCATATAACAAAGGGAGACTGTGGCTTCTTGCCTTCTTTCTAGATACAAGGAGAAGACAGATAAGCATCAGGGTGTTTTTAATAGCCAAATTTTCAGAAGTATATTCAACTGAATAAGAATGCCCAATCTTATTGTCTTCTTGATGAATACCCTCTTTCTTTATCACTACAGAAATTATAAGTCACTATCAATATTACTATCATAAGCACATTTGGCTTCTACCTTACATCTTTCTTTAATTTATTCAAACATCGATACCAATGTAGAAGGTCAGACACAAATCAATTGCACCCTCAAGAACAATGAAGGGCCCCTTTCTGCAATGGAACATCAGTGTGGCCAAGGGTGGCGACAGGCATTAATATGTAAACTTTTGCTTTGTCAGCAATGGCAACAGTAGTGCCACTAGCAGTCTTGGCATTATGGACCTGGACATTTATCAGGAAAGCATACCATCTTCTCCCATGATTAAGTAAGTAGCCATGTGATTCAGTGACTGGCAGCACCACTCCAATTCCATCTGGCAATCCATCGTGGTCATGAAGGTTGTGCCCAGCCACCAACTCATTATGTCTGTGCCTCTGTGGTTCCATGTCGCTGGAGGACTGAGACCTAGAATAGGCCCCAACCCCATCACTGTCTGCTTTATTGGTTTCAAACATGTCTCTTAAAAAATAGCCATTGCAGATAAAGGTTACCGACATAATCAGAAAGATATATCATCTTACCTATTTTGATTTACAGAAACAACAAGCAAAAAAATCCATTCAAATTGTGCCATGCCTCCCTCAGAAGACTATTCAGTAACCTTTGCTAGAAAACAGTCATTTCAGTAACCTTGGTTATGAGTGGCTTTTCTTTTGCTTGTGGACAACGGGGGATTAATGATATGGAATGTATCTAATGCCAATGGTTGCCATGAGAGAGATGTAGTAACTCTGCTCTCTCAGAGAAGTGTTTGGAGATGAATAAGACTACATGAAATGATGCAGACCAGGAGGGCAACCTGAAGTCATAACTACTGCTTGAATTTGTGATTATTCTGGAAAATTAACTCAGTTTTATGCTAATTTTTGGTCATGATGACTTAGAATATAATTTGGGTATTCAGGACTGATAAAACCGCATTGCCCTAATGCTGATTCCTAACGTATTTCCCTCTGGCTAGCTACAGATTCACACTTTATTCACCAATGAATGCGTGTGTTCTTTGGTAACTGGAGGTTGCCACAACCCTTTATTGTTTTAATTACTCACAAGCAAACACAAACACGCACATGTTCTTTTTTTTTTAGGAGAACTGAAAACAAATTCAGCAAAAATTATTTTATGACAGATTAATTTTTCTCTTCCGGGAAACATTTGCTTACCATGTTCTCCATCTTTCTTTTTAATATGAAACTGTAACTCCAGGAAAAGCTTGCATTGAGAGAAAGTCAAGATCACCTCCATCCCTACCCAGAAGCCCATCATTGCATAATATCAGAAATTGCATCTGTCCTTTGCAAGGTCATTCATGCTGCTTGCAGAGAGATTGGTCAGTGGCTCTGTGCCCTTACAAAATTGACATTCCTGGAAATAGTTAGGTATAAATGGAAGAATAGCTATTCTCTCTCTCTCTCTCTCTCTCTCTCTCTCTCTCTCTCTCTCTCTCTCTCTCACGCACACACACACAAAGTGAAGTTTACCTCACTAATGGAACTTATCCATAGAATGGAATGCATGAGACAGGTTTTAGCAGCATCAGAGAATATAAGAAAATCTATCACCAAAAGACACATTTAAAAAAAAAAATCTTATTCCAAATTTCTAGAAACTAGAAAAATATATGACTTCTTCAGGCTTTCCAAAAAGGTCACTTCTTTTCAGCTACTGAGATAAGTGGCCTTATTTCAGGAGACTTTACGGGGTCTCCCCACTACACACAGGGCTCTATAACAAGTACACACTATGCAGAAAACCTCCAATATTAAACATGACAATGGATAAAGAGAGGCTTGGCTTAGTTATGAGACACTAATTGTAAAACATCTCCAGTCTGCTCTACCTCTACCAAAAAAAAAAAAATGGAAAAAGAGTAATGACTCTATTATTGAGACATTCTGTTTCTATCTCTGTTTCCCAGTTTGTTGATTGTCCTTATTCCAGCACACAGAACAATATGCTTGTAAAAACTATTTCCCTAATTTAAAATTCAAATGTACATCATTGTCACAGTATACAGAAGCATACTATGGCAAAAAATGAAAATGTGGTCCATTGAGAGACAGGAAAAAGGCAAAAGGATAAGTCTCTAAATTACAGCCAGTTACTTCAAAGCTCTATCTGTTTGACCCTGCGGAGGTTCATGGAAAGGGAGTTGAAAAGAAATGAAAAAGGTAACCCTCAGACTCTCCCCCACTGACTGTCCTAACGCATGCCATTCGAGATACAGAACACTGCTCTTTGGTGGTAGGGAACACTGGTGGCAGTCCCAGCTGTCGTTTGTAACACCCACATGGTTCTACTTTGTTCTGTAAAAGCCCTAAGAATGCATTACAGAAGTTTCTAGAAAGACCCATCACCTCATCTTCCATTACAGCTTCTCCTTCCAAAGCATTACCAATCATATACTGTTGTTTTCTCCCAAAGTGAATTAGTAGAAGAAAAGGAGATTATTAAAGAACAATCAGAAAGCATCAAGGGTAAGCCATGTTCTCATCCTTTTGACACACAATTGCCTGGAGTGACGCTTCGGAAAGCAGAGTGACGTTGTGGTTGTGTCTGTGCAGAACATGCCTCTGGTCTGCCAGGGAGAGCAGCCAGCCCCCAGAGGAGCCTTCTGGTGATCAACTTTGACCTGGAACCAGAGTGTCCTGATGCTGAACTCCGAGCCACTCTGCAGTGGATTGCTGCCTCTGAGCTCGGGATCCCCACCATCTACTTTAAGAAATCTCAGGAAAGCAGAATTGAAAAGGTACCATGTGCTGTGTCTGGGTCGGCTAACAATACAGTTTTGTGCTTTTTATCTCAGCTGGAAACCCATTTAATTGTCCATTTAATCCATATGAACTTGGAGCGTTTAATCTTGAGTTCTTTTAACCGAAAACACCTTGTGAAGACTTCAAGTCGCCAGCTGAGGTGACACATTCATATCACTGCTTCAGCGACTTTCTGTTTCTTAAATAGTTGGCGATAAAGGGAAACAGAACTGAGCAGACAAGTGCTTTTTCCAGGTTTTTAAACTACTTTTTTATATCCCTAAACTCTATTTTTGGTTGAAAACACACTCTTGAGTAAATCCTTATTAAAATGTGTCTCTCTTGGTTAAATAGCATTAAGGGTTTCAATTTTCAGTTTTGTTTTGTTTTTTAATATGCAATTGTTCTCCAGTGTTCAGGGCCCAAATCCAGCATCCTATGATAAAACTCTCAACTTCTTGCCCATTCACTTGGAAATTAAACCAGTTTCAAAATCTCTGTAATCCTACCCAGACAATCTGATCAGCTGCTGGAGAGCTCATTCCTGACACCCTCTCCTACTTCCACCTCTACAACCAGCAATTTCTTCTTTTTAGGTTCAAGTCCACCCAACGCAGGCAACCTTGTAAACTGTCCTTTCTTTGTTGGCAAAGTGATGCAGAGATCACGAGTTCAGTCTTTCACTCCTAGCCTGCCCAGTACAGTGGATGGACTAAAAGAGCATAATCCACAAGCACATTGGACTTCTGCCATGTTGTGCTCAGTCTTATGGGAGGGAACCAAGAATGTTCTCAGGAAGGCAATGCTTCCAGGTTCACATATGCAAATAGAGACTGTGCTTTAGACTCCCAGCCATCCCATGACAAATAATCACACAGAAACTATATTATTTAAAACACTGTTTGCCAATGGCTCAAGTGTATTCCTAGATAGCTCTTATATCTTAAATTAACCCATTTCTATTAATCTGTGTATCACCATGAGACTGTGCCTATCAGTAAAGTTCTGGTGTCTTTCTCCTTTGGCAGCTACATGGCATCTCCCTGACTCTGCCTTCTTTCCTCCTCTATCTGTGCTTAGATTTCCCGTTGCTATATTTTTCCCTGCCATAAGTCAAAGCACTTCTTTATTAACCAATGGTAATAAAACATATTCACAGCATGCAGAGGGGAATCCCACATCACACATAAAGGTTTGCTTTTGTATCTCCAGCAATTACCTGAACAAAAGCATGACCTGGTGCATTTTTAGGTGGTATGTTAAACAGATTTTAATTTAATCTAACTCCTTACAGGGGCAGTCATTTTTCATGCATGTATATCTAATAAATTCTCATTATTGAAAGAGCAGGGATGTACATGTAAATATGTAATGAATACGTAATATGTAAACTAAATGCTAACTTGGTATTTGTTTACAGCTACCAGGTTTTCAATTTTAAAGTGAAAGCCTGCCTTTGTTTATGTTTCTGAGAAGATAGAGCTTTCTCTCCTGTTATCAGGAAAAACACTGGATGATCTTTCATGCATGCATGTCAACCAGCTTAAGGGACTCAAATCTTAATGATGCAGTCTGAAGGACTCAAATTTCCAGGTTTTGTTCAGAGTCAATGAAGGCTCTCTGCACAGAATAACTTTGATATAAATGGACATCGTCCTTGGTTATCTATGACTGGATTGGTTAAATAAAGAAAACTTACATAACACTTAGATGTTCTTTCTTCACTAACCAGGTCTGAGGCTCAATTCTATTTGTTTGTAATTAGCCAGGTAATTGAGTAGTCATTTTTAAGAGTGTGGGAAAGAGAGCAGTAGAGAGCGTGCAAAATCAGCAACATTTCTTTACTTCCTCATTTTCTCAGAGAAAAGAAATTCTAAGTTCAGAGGATGGCATCTTCCTACTGTCACTGAATACCATGGACATCCACAAACAAATACCCTACATCTTTTTGTTGTTGTTTTCTGTTTGTTTGAGACAAGGTGTTGTCTCATCCAAAGTGACCTTGGATTCTCTGTGAAGTAGGTGATGACCTTGAACCTATTTTATTTTTAGTTGTGTGAGAATATTGAGGAGGGGTGTGGTTACATATGCATGGGAATTCAAGTGTCCCTGAAGGTCAGAAGAGAGTATCTGACCCCCTGGAGTTACAGACTTTTGTGAGCTGTCCAATCTGGGTGCTAGTTATAGAACTTGGGTCTTCTACAAGAGCAGTATGTGCTCTTAACTGCTGGTCCACCTCTCCAGAAGCAACTGAATGTCTGACCTTCATGCCTCAATCTCTCATGTTCTGATTTGTGTTGTTCTGGGAATTGAATCCCGGGTTTCATGTATGTTGTTAGGTAAACACTCTAACAACTGAACTACATCCTCAGCCCAAAATCCTGACCTTTATTTCTGGGAATCATGATTTAATTTTCTCAACAATTAATATAGTCAATATGTGTTGACCAAAGTTTTCTGTCCTGCCCAGTCCTGCAGCAGTTAAGTCCCAAAGAATCACACTATAACTAATATAGACTGATTAGTTATAAACTTATTGTTCGATTAGCTCAGGCTTCTTATTAACTAATTCTTATAACTTACATTAGCCTATAATTCTTGTCTGAGTTAGCCACGTGGCTTTGTACCTTTATCGACGAGGCAGCCACATCTTGTGTCCTCTGTGTCTGGGTAACAACTGCAGACTTAAACTTCCCTCTTTCCAGAATTCTCGTGGCCCTGCCTCTACTTCCTGTCTGGTTGCCCCACCTATGCTTCCTGCCTGGCTACTGGTCAATCAACATTTTATTAAAAATAATACAAGTGACAGGATAAAAAAACCATTGTTCCACAGCAAATATGCATCTATTTATAATGGTCTCAGCTTAGTAAACTTCCAGCTTTGTAAAAACAGAGGCATGTAGTAAAGGGGAGGAGACCAGCATGAACACTAGAGCAACTCATCTTTCCCAAGATGCCTTGAAAACTTGGCCTTGAATCTGAAAGACACTTAAGGACAATAAAAACTGAATCCCACAAAAGGCAAATTCCAAGTACTCCAGATGCCCAGTGTGTATTGTAGGTTCTAGTGACTCATGGTGCCTTTATTTCCCAGCCTTCCCCCTTCATTTGTATTTTATTTAATCATTAGAAGGTTGCATTGTCCTTGAAGGTCATACATTCAAAATCATCCATCAAACATTCCTAGAGTAACCTCACCAAGCTGGGTTCTGTTCTAAGCTCCACATCCCAGGCTACAAAAGAAAACAGTGCTCCTAGTATCTTGGAGCTTGCATTTCAGTTCAGGAAGAAACACCATCTGTCTCTAGAGCACACGGAGAGGTCACAGTGTTTAAACAGCCACATGGAGATAGCGCAAAGTTGATTCTAAATAAGCAAACCAAAGTGCATCTGCAAAGTTGCTATCTAAACCATACCCATGAGATAAAGGGGAACAAAACAGAATCAGCTGGAAGACACATTCACAACTCAAATCCCTATGTTCCTTCTAGTCATTAAAAAAACCACTAACGCCTAGGAACTTTTCAGGGGAACACTCCTGATACCTCTGACACCTCATAACCTAAAACAGTTCACAAACTTAGGTCTCTACAACCTTGGAATCAGATCAATTTAATTCAGTTAGCTGACCAAAATAACAATAAATAATAAATAAACTGTCATTACCATAATTATTAAAAACATTTTTAAACGAGCTACTTGTCAGGGTTTATTGGGGTTTTTTATTTGGGAGTTTGCTTTTCAGCTTTGTTTTCTGTAAAAACTCAGTGAGCTTCTGAAATCTGAGCTAAGCCATGGCCTGGCATGTAGTAAACATGGCATACTGCTCATCTTTAAACCTGCAGTGAGAATCGTGTCCTTTTTTTGGAAGTAGTATGCAAAAAGGATCATTAAGAAAGAGGAAATAGATAGACCCTTGCCTTCCAATGGAGGGAGAGTCAGAGCAGAAAGGGCGTCCCCTCTAATTTCTTATTCTATTCTACGATGAAAGCTGTGGAGAGAGAACAAGAGGAAAGACTGATGATCCTGACTTCTGAAAAAACACAGGAACAAACTCTAGTTAAAGTATCAGTTGTAAGCAAAGGAATAACAAAGAAAAGAAAATGGTGTACAAGTTAGATCCTAAGGGTTTTAATTAGCAAACAGAATAGACTTTCTTGCGTTAATCCTTTCATCAGAAATATCCAATAGAGGAGTGTTAGGGTCACCCCAGAAAGTCTTGCAAACCCAGAGCCTTACCTGTTAGTTCAGAATTTCCACTGGAGGTAAAACCCAAATCCCAGGTCCTGGTGAAAGTCTAGAATTCCAGGATCCAGCCCAACTTAAGACTCGTGTTTTACAGGTCATAACCTCAGGGACAAAGTAGGGGTCGACTCACTCTTGCTTAATAAAATCTAATTTGTGTCTTGGAATAAAAGACAGTGCATTGAAGGTATCTTTAAAAAAAAATCCTGTAATTCTACCATGGACTGTAAACAATCGAATCTACAGAATGTACCTGGGACTACGAAGGTCTGTTCTGGACTGTGGTGCTTTTCTCCAGGTGTGTCTGCTCGTGATAAACTGTCACAGAATGCAGATGCTCTCGAGTTTCCTAAGACACAGCTTCTGGAAAAAAAAAGAAAAAAAAAAAGTCTAAAGTCTTCCATAGTCTACAGGAAAAGAACCAAATTATTGCTGATTCAGTACAGAAATGTTTATTTGTTAGTGGAGCAGGCTAAAAGTCCAAATCCCCGATATACTAAAGCCGATCATGACCATAGCATGAGGAGGCTTAATGAAAGCTCTAGGGTCAATTACTAAGTAGAATGTAGTCCTAAAAACAGAACAATAAACTGGACCTGATGGGGCTAGCTCATAAATGCCAGCCACTGGGGAGTCTAAGCCATGAGAACTACAAATTCAAGTTCAGCCTGGGTCGAAGAGTTCATGGTGACCTTGAGCAATTTAGTAAGTCCTTGTCTCAAAACACAAAATTGAAAGACGGTTGAAGATACAGCTTATGGGAGAGCTCTTAACTAGCACGCGCAGCATCCTGAATTATATCCTAAGTTCCATGGGGTGGGGGCGGGAGAACCTGCAATACTAGGATAGAAACGCCCTCTCTGTCTATTCACAACCTTGATACACGTTTACTATTTTTTATGGAGGAAACACAAGACATTCATGCTCATCAGCTCCACACATGTTTCAAGGCTTCAGGACTCGATCAGGTGCTGCATTAGTAGGATCAGATCATCTTTCTAGAGATGCCTAGTGAAGAAGCATGCTGGCACACTTTTATGATCCTTGTACCCGGAAGGCTGAAACCAAGAGGACCACTATCAATATGAGGTCATCCTGGCCTGCATAAGCAAATTCTAGGATAGCCAGGGCTCCATAAGAAGATCCTGTCTCAGAAACAAAAGCAAACACTGAAAGCAAAACAACCAAAGAGGTCTAATGGGATCCAAACTGACCTTAGAAATCAGCAGACACATTCTAGCTAATGGCCATTACTCAACTACTAGCTGAGTAGCCTAACTCTGGTACACTTTAACCATGTCAGGTCATTCCTTGGCATTTTTTGGTTCTCACCACTATGAAAGTTCCTTTTTCTAAGGTCATGGTAGATGGAAAGGAGCTGAAATCTGACTTCTAGGAAGATTTGAGGCATAGAGGCTTCTGCAAAGAGTATATTCCTCAGAGTCCTCCCTTATGCTGTGATTCGGAGACATAAGTGGGAGGGTAGTGACAGAGTAAACTGAGGTTTACAGAAAGGAGCTGTGCCAAATTCAATGTATGTTGGCTTTTTTCTGACTTGACATAATGTGTGAAGAAAAAAGATGTACCCTTAATAAACAATCTTGGCCAAAGGTTTTGTGTGATCCTTCAGGGAAATCCTGAGCAAGAAGACAATGGCTTATGTCAGCATCTCTCAGAGACTTCTCAGAAGCTTAATGTCCAGGCTTAGACATCTGTCCGTCCCTCAGATTTCCAGTAAGAGCTAAGGAAGCTTAATTAATTGAAATATATGGATTCCCTAGCCTCCTTCACCCCCTTTACTCACATTAATTCTCTAAAGCCTCCTGTTTGCACTCTTGTTCCATTCAAAACACGACTGGAGCTGATATACACACTAAGATGTAAGTAACAGCTCTCAAAGCCATTCTCCCGGGTCTCCATCAACCAGCCACCTCCCTTCCACCATTCATTTCTCAGGGCATCTGCATTGTAAACAAAGCCTTCCTATGAAGGGTTCACATCTGTCCCCAAGGGTCAGCATCAGGCAGAGAAGAAACCCAACAGGATGGAGTGGCATCCCAGACAACTAGTGATTTCTCTAAAAGTACAGCAAAGACTCATGCAGCCAAATAAGCTGGACTCCCATTGCTGTTGTCGTGAGTAATGGGATGAGGTCATGAACATCCCACCTCAGTGACATGAGCACTGCTCTCAGTTACTATGTGAGGGAAGAGAAGCCCTGTGGCCATCTTCTTTGTAGAAACTTGTGGCTGTCATCTCCCACTCCAAAATCCATGACCTCCAACCATCTTCATAAAGTTTCATTTCAGTAGAGAATTATTGAGCATCCATTACATAGGTTTGCATGTTTGGTTTTTGAATTATATGTATACAAATATGCTACCTAAAACAAAAGAATCCTTTCAGTAGTGGGCTTATCCTCAATGATATTTGATGTCTACCCATATTTCTTGAGAAGTTGCAATGTATTTGACTCCATTTGGCCTAATATACTATCTGTCATTCAGCAAATATTAATTGATTCTCTCTTTACTACAGGCAAAGGGTAGAAAACCATGACCGAGATAGTGCCCTACTCTAGGGAGAGAAATAGCCATAATACAATGAACATCTGCCTCCTTTTTCAAGAACCTAAGACTCTTTGACAGTATTTGTTTCCAGATATTTAAAGTATTTCATTTTCCAGCCTATGAAGATTGATTATTTAGACTCTATCAGAGAAAATCCTAAGCCCCTCATTCATTTACATTCTAGAATTTTCTGTTATGACCAACTGAAACTGGTACTAATACTATGTGACAAATCTATGAAGTGTCCTTGTTTTCCTGTAACTATTGCTATAGAGAAACATCTTGATGATTAATCTTAGCATGGGGAGGGAAAGGTGTCTATCATTATTGAATGTGGAAGCATTGGGTGAACCAGAAATTTGGTACTCAATTTATTTTCCTTAATGCACATATTTGCTGATGCAAAAAGTCTAACCCAGATTTAAAAAAAAAATACTGAACCTGAAAAAACACTAGCTACCTAAAATATTGCCTCTTAGAGGAATTGTCCTTGTTCTGCCCAGTCCTCCACTATGAATAGAACTGCAAATTGGGAGGAATTCATTATCTGAAATGTCTAAAAGGGAAACAAACTATCTTTGAAAATGTCCGCTGAGAGTAAAGATGCTGAAACACAGACTCGGAGCCCCAGTCTTTGGAAGGTTTGCACCATGAGATGCTGGTCAGGACAGTACAATATGTGAGTCCTAACTCTGTGTCTTCTTTTAGTTTCTAGAAGTTGTGAAGCTTGTTCATCAGAAGTCCTGGAAGGTGGGGGATATATTTCATGCAGTTGTCCAGTACTGCAAAATGCACGCGGAGAAGAAAGAGGGGACCCCGAGTCTCTTTGACTGGCTCCTGGAACTAGGATAAGTCAGCTACACCCCGCAAAGACTTTCCTTCCTCTAGCCCAGCTTAGGTTACAGTGGTTTGCGCTAAATGCTCTGAACTTTCTCAATACACTGCATCCCATTAACAGAACTATTTAAAAGCCTGCTCCACAACCATGGACAAGGAATAAGTCCGAGAGAATGTGAAATACAAGTCTGTGCCAAACAATTTCACCACAGGCTTGTCCAAAAGAGCTTGAATGAGAATGGTTTCAAAGAGAGATACTTTAGTGGGGCCCAAATAGGAAAGTCTATAACAAGTCCCTTCTCTAGAAAAGCTACACCCGCATATATGTTACAATATAGAGTGATCTGTAATGTCTCCAGCTATGTGAATCAAAAAGAAACAAAGTCATTGGATCACAAAAAATTCTACAAATTATTCTAAAACCTTCATTGCACTTTGCTTAGCAGGTACATGGGTTGTTCACCCCAGGAAATACTTGGGATATAGTTGCAATTTTCCATGCCTTTATATAAAAGATTTCAATTCTCAGATGAGTATCAGTGAGTACTAACATTCTTGCAACAGTGTTAGCAGCATCCATGGGAAGTGATTTCATTTCATTTCATTGCAGTGGCTGATAAGTATTGCCCCTCCTCCCAATCACCCCTGAGCTCCTCAGAAGACTACTGTCATTCAAGCTCAAGGTCGCCTTCTTTCTATCACTACATTTATGACTTGAGTAAAAATCATTATGGAATTCTTGCCTAAAGACAAGATTTTAAAAGTAAACAATAAAATAAATAATAGTCTTTTGAGATAAAGTAAGCTTGTGTATTGAGTTATATGAGAAAAAACATTTTGTTTTATTGTAAATTATGAAGAGACTATATCTAAATAATATATTGAGTTGTCTTGGAGCTTCATAAACCATGAAGAGATTGTTGTCTCAAGTTGTAGAGTATCATGAAGCTTGTTGGCTGATTGTAGGGTGAATGTGTTACCATCTGTATAACTGACATGCTTCTCCAAAGACATTTGCAATGATAGATGCAGGGTAATGGCCTTGTGCTTAGCAGGGCCAGTCAGGAATGCAGACTTCCAGGCTGGGTGATATTGACACTAAATTAGACAAATAGAAGCATTTGTCACATGTTTTAAAATTTCATAGCAGAGATATACTTCTTTGAAAACACAAAGTATCCATAGGACCCTAAAGGTTTTCTTCCCTTTCCAACTAAATATACTACACTCATTTTTATTTTCTCAATCAGAAAGATGGTTAGTATATATCTTCTAAAAGAGTATGCTTTTACTCTATTTTTAAAGCTTACAGAATACCTTTAAATGTGAGTCAGTCCCATGTTAACCTTTCTGCCCTATCAATTGCATCCTAAGAATCCAAGAAAGCTTGCTGAAAAGCCATAGCCCTCCCTCGTCCCCATGGCAGGAATCTTTTTTCAGACCTCAGTGGGCATTTATCATGCAGATGGTCCAGGTTTAGGTGTATGTTTGATCTGATGCATAACCAGGTTTTGAAACCCAGCTATCATCTCAAACTGAACTGTGCTTCTCTGTGCTAATACATGGGAAATGATATTTTTATTGTTCAAAGAATCCTAAAATATTGTGTGTAAATTCTTGTTGTGCTCCAATAAATGTTTACTTACCCTCCAAAGCACAAATACTGGATGTAACCATGTGTTGTACCTAATGTTGCAAATTTATCAAATAATTGCAAATGTATCAATAAATTTCTGTTGCAAAATTGTTGTTCAGTCTTTTCTCCTGAACTCCTGGACCTAGAGCTTTAAGAAATTTATCTAAAAGAATAAAACAATCATACTGTGAGTAGATAAAGGCAGGTATGCTACTCAGATAAGTTTTTCTGTCTTGATTTCAATTTTTGATAAAGTAAATATTTAAGACAATCTGTTAGTGTAGGGAATAGTCATTGTAAATCATTGTTCGTCAACCTTGGACCTGTACACATTTGAAACATGATAGGTTTTTGCTGTAGGGTATTGTCTTGGACATTGTAGGGTGTTTGGTTGCATCTTGGTCTCTTCCAATTAGATAATAAAAATTGCCTCAATCAATCAAGAATGCTTCCCAACATTGCCAAATGACTATCAGGGTACAAAGTTAAGGCTGACTGGGGACCAACAAGGGGAATGAATGAAGAGAAGAAGGTTGGGAGCCCCAGTGAGTAACAGCAAGAGGACCCGAATCCTCTGGGGTTCTTAGTAAGGACCAAAAAATAAAGCATCCCCTATCCACAACTCCTGAGGACAGCCTTTAAACAAAATCTTGGGGACCAGAGAAAGACATATAAAACCAGCATGGAGTCTATCACACAAGTAAATAAGAGGAATTCATCAAAGTTATAGAAAAATGTATCAGTGCTTTTTGAATTGAAGGAAATTGCTCAAGTATATCCAAATTAAACAGTGAAAGTCACAGACAGTTAACTAGCAAAAGAACAGAGCCATGCACATGCTTAGACCATCAAGAATTCTCCTGTCAGCTAGAGGATGTCATCAGATTAAAAAAACCCTAGTCACTCTCATGGGTAGACATTAGTTGAAATGATTATTGAGGGATGAGTAGCTAATTCATTAGTGAAGACTCCTAACCATCAACTTTTTCAGCAGTCGGGCTAAAGGCAGTTTTCTTTAATAAAGAGGAATGAGCAGGCTAGAGAGGGAGACACTTAAGCATCTAAGCATCATGACCAGAGCATAGATCATAGAATATTTTATCCCATCAGACAACTGAAAGGAGGAAACCAGGCAACAGTGTAGGTGCCCACGTTTAACAGAAGTTCAAATAAGAGCTATGTTATTCCAGGTGAACAGTAGGTACTTTGGCTAATCATTTATGATAGAAAAAATATGAATTTATAGGGTCTCTCTCTGGTCCTGTTGGAGGTATAAAACTGGATATAGGAGCTCCTAAGAATTTTATTTGAATCATATGAAGAAGGTTGATTTCTGGCAGTAAATTTCATTCAAGGACACAAATGTTTAGGAGGATCTCTGATTGTGGCTATTGTTTAACTCCAAGAGGCTTGGACTAAGATAATACTATTGGTATCAAATACTAAATAAATGTTATTGATGAAATCATTATGTTTGAGAATTTTTGGCATCTGATAGCTTTTTCCATAGAGTAGGACCATGTCATCTCATCTAATAAACATCCTCTTAGTGTCTGTGGAGCATCAGACATTATGCAAGGTAGTTAGAACAAAAATCACACCTAGAAACTCTCAGACCACAAAAGAAACAGACATGTCACTCTCATAAAACATTGTAACCCTTGTTAGGTAATTCTCTGTTGACTAACAATTGAGAGATCAGTAGCAGGAAGCATTTATTGCTGCCAGGTGAAAGAACCTGGACCAATCCAAGGAGAAAACATGGAAGCTTAGATTTTTAGGTTTGAGAGAAGACATTTAAAAAATAAAGGCATAAAGCAATACTGTTCAATAAAAGAACTTCTGGAACTATCACAATCCCTGACTTCAAACTCTAATACAGAGCTACGTGCTGAAAACAGCCTGGTATTGGCATAAAAACAGACAGGAGGACCAGTGGAACCAAATTGAAGACCCGGATATTAATTCAAAATCTACAAATACCTGATTTTTGACAAAGAAACAAAAATAGAAAATAGATAAAATAAAGAATATTTAACAAATTGTGCTGGCAAAACTGGATATCAACATGTAGAAATGAAAATAGATCCATATCTATCACCATGCACAAAACTCAAGTCCAAACAGATCAAAGTCCTCAACATAAAGCCAACCCACACTGAACCTCATAGAAGAGAAAGTGGGAAGGACACTTGAACGCATTGGCACAGGAGATCACTTCCTAAATATAATCCCAGTAGCACAGACACTGAGAGAAACAATTAATAAATGGGACCTCCTAAAACTGAAAAGCTTCTGTAAGGCAAAGGACATGGTCAACAAGACAAAACAGTAGCCTACACAATGGGAAAAGATCTTCATCAACATCAGACAGAGGTATGATCTCCAAAATATACAAAGAACTCAAGAAATTCATCATCAAAAGAACAAATAATCAAACAAAAAAATAGGGTACAGACTTAAACTCTCAACAGAGGAATCTAAAATGGCTGTAAAACACTTAAGGAAATGCTCAACATCCTTAGTCATCAGAGAAATGCAAATCAAAACAACTCTGAGATTCCATCTTATACCTGTAAGAATGGTAAAGATCAAAAACATAGATGAAAGCTTATGCTTATGCTAGAGAGGTTATGGGGTAAAGAGAACACTCTTGCATTGCTGGTGGGAGTGCAAGCTGGCACAGCCCCTTTGGATATCAGTATGGAGATTTCTCAGAAAATTAGGAAACAGCTTTCCTCAAGATCTAGCAATACCACTTTTTGATATATCCCCAAAGAACGCTCAATCCTACCACAAAGAAATGCTATGTCCATAACAGCATTGTTTGTCATAGCCAGAACCTGGAAACAATGTAAATGCCCCTCGATCAAAGAATGAATAAGGAAAATGTTATACATTTAAACTGTGAACTATGACATAGCAGAAAAGAATAATGACATCTTGAAATTTGTGGCAAATGAATGAATCTAGAAAACATCATATTCAGTGAGGTAACCCAGACCCTGAAAGACAGTTATCATATGTACTTACCCACAAGTGGTTTGTGAACGTAACTCAAAGAAAAAGCAGCCTACAAATCACAATCCCAGAGAACCTAGACAACAGTGAGGATCCTAAGAGAGACATACATGGATCTAAACCACATGGGAAGTAGAAAAAAAAAAAAACAAGATCTCCTGAGCAAATTAAGAGCATGGGGACCATGGGAAACGGCTGAAGGGGAGGGTAGAGGAAGAGGAGCAGAGAAGGGGAGCAGAGAAAAATGTATAGCTCAAATAAAATCAATAAGAAAAGAAGAATTAAAAAAAATAAATAAAGGCAAAAGAACTTTTAAAGATTGAAAAGAGTCCACTCCGAGAAATAGTAAAATCACACATGCTCATCTTAATATGCAGTCTGAGGCAGGAGAGATTTTATAGAATTATAATATCATGGTAAGATGATAGCCCATTAGGTGTAAAGCCAGGGGTTGAAATTTAAGGAGTATTTTAAGATTTCTATCCATAGCATAGTCCCTTCAATTAAAGAATAAGCAAAATCTTGTGTGAATGTAAGAGAAATAACATGTGAATTCGTGTGTGACCCACTGGGTTATAGCTTGCATAGGATATTACAATTTTTTTCTCTTTTTTTTTTGAATTTTTTTTTTAATTAAAAAATTTCCACCTCCTCCCGGCCTCCCTTTTTCCTCCCCCTCCCCCCACTCCCCATACCCCATCCCCTCCCTCTCCCTCTCCAGTCCAAAGACCAGTCAGGGTTCCCTGCCCTGTGGGCAGTCCAAGGTCTTACCCCCTCCATCCAGGTCTAGGAAGTGAGCATCCCAGGGGTCCAGAGAGATGTCTCCAACTAGGTCCTTGGGCAGCTGAGGAGAGAGAGACTGAAATGGCCCTATCCTATAGCCATACTAATGAATATCTTGCATATCACCATAGAACCTTCATCTGGCGATGGATGGAGATAGAGACAGAGACCCACATCAGAGCAATAGACTGAGCTCCCAAGGTCCAAATGAGGAACAGAAGGAGGGAGAACATGAGCAAGGAAGTCAAGACCGCGAGGGGGGCACCCACCCCCTGAGGATAATACTATTAAATAATATTTTGGTTGTGAGGAAAAGAATTCCCACTGCACTATAACTGACATCCCTTACATAATACTACACTGGAGCTCCCATGTCCAACCTCAGGCTAGCAATGCTGTAATAGCTTAAGAACTCCGAAACTCTATGCTCGTAGTTACAATTTACTGTAGCAAATGGGAAGAAAATTCATGCCAGGAAAGGAAAAAGACTTATAGGACCAAGTTAAGTAGTTTAGTGTAGACTTCCAGGTAGTACCTCCCAGATGACTTGCATAGGGTAGTCTTACTTCTTCAGTAAATATATATATAAGCTATGTAACAACACAAGAAAAGTATGTCTACTAGGGTAAGTCACTTACCTTAGTCTGGGCATCCAATTCTTTTATTGGAGTTCAATCAAATATCCATGTTGCATTAGTATAACTTATAACAAGTCTTTCTCTGTCCTGTCAGCAAGTTCCCAAATAATGACAAAGGGACTTCTTATTAATTATGAAAACTCGGTCTATAGCTTAGACTTATTCCTAACTAGCTCTTATAACTAAATTAACCCATTAATATTAATCTACATTCTGCCTCATGGTTTGTGGCTGTCACTCCTCCTGCACATCTTGCTTGCTCTGTGTCTCCTGGTATCTCTGCCTCTCTTCTTCCCAGAGTTCTGTCTGTCCACGGAAGTCCCACCTAACCTCTTCCTGCCTAGTTATTGGTCATTCAGTTCTTTATTAAGCCAATCAGAAGGCACCTTGGCAAAGACACATCTTCACAGAGTAAACAAATATTCTGCAACAGTAACTGGCTGTACCTTTTCCTAAGGCATCATCCCTCCAGACCAAGGGTGGACAATAAACTGTATCAATGCCATAAAATATCTGGTAAAACTGGAACCACTTGGCCCTGGACATATTCAAAGATACAAATAAGAAATTGTCGTAGCCTTCAGCAAACAGAGCATCCTAAAGATGTGGTAGTTAGCTATTGGAGTAAGACAAAAAACAATTCTATAACTAAACTTGGGGGTAGGGTGCCAAATGTGAGTGATGTAGACATCCTGAGTTAAGTCTTTCTACAAAGGCACTGTCATCTGCTCTCCAATGTGGCCAGTGGAATTCAGGTGTCTCCATCTCTGAAAGCAAGTTCCTTGAGGCAAGAACTTTATTCTTTCATCTAAGGTATCTGCAGTATCTTTTATTTTCTTCTTTTTATTTTATTTTATTTATTTATTTGGTTTTTTGAGTCAGGGTTTCTCTGTGTATCTTTGGTGCTTATCCTAGAACTAGCTCTTGTAAACCAGGCTGGCCTTGAACTCACAAAGATCCACCTTCTTCAGCCTTCTAAGTGCTGGGATTAAAGGTGTGTGCCACTGCAGCCCAGCTAGGTATCTGTAGGAGTTCTGTACACATTGTCTTTTCCATAGTTTATGTCAAATTGGACTGGAAAGCTAATATGGAATGGTACCACATGGATGGAGAATGGGTCTTCCCATGTGAGTTACCCTAATCTAGACACACCTTCATAGACAAGCTCAGATGTTAGCTTCTGTAGGGATTCTAAAGTCATCAAGTTAATCAGTTTAATCATACAACAACTGATAATATTTGATCCTAAATTCTAGCAATACAATTTTGTTTTGAGGTTCTTCTTGGCAGACTAGAGACCTACTACTTGACATATAACACTGTTCATGTTATCTAATGAAATTACTTTAGTTTTCAGGTAAGTGAAATGTTCTGTAAACACTGTATTTTAATTTAAAACACATGAGAATTTTTGACCTAAAATATTAGACAGTAAAGTATAGAGAACATTGTACTGGTATTGGGATAGCTTTAAGTGCTTCTCATATACATTACCAACAATACTCAGAAGTCACCTGAAGGCAGATAAACTGGAATATCATTAATGGGGTGGGAGGGATCATTTAAGCTTAACCTTCTGGCTCACAAAAACTAATTTTGCACAAACAAAATGTTAATCCGACCATTTAAGTATTCTCTCATCAGTACTGTCAAGAATATCCCCCGCCAAGCCTACAGCTCTCCCTCTTTCATTTCAGCTTCCAGGAATCCTTAATAAGGGAAGAGATGGAGATCCTTCCATTCTTCAAGGATGGCCTATCATTAAAAGTTAACTTTTTTGCATTTGAAAAACGTTTACTTCTTTGGTGAATTCTGTCTCATTACATTACATTCTTTGCTCTGTTTCTGACTCAGAATGTGAAGGGGACTGAAGATACTGCTATGAGGCTCTTAGCACACACATCCTGATGCAGAGTGTTTCCAGGTGAATTATATCGTACTTGAGCGAATGCAAATTCCGTGCATGCATAAGGTAGCTCTCTTTTGCCCGGTAAGAATCATCAGCATTCAGCACTCAAAAAATGTCAACAAGAGTCCCTTCCTGCAGAAGAAAGCAAAATGGATTACCATTTGTTAATTGAGAGGGAAGACAAGCTTAAGCAAAACCAGACCTGCCTTTAGTTCAAACATTCCTAGCTCTCCCCCAGGCCCATGTGTGACATTTGTGAAGGGTAAGCTTGCCTGCTATCTCAAATAACAGGCCAATTATTTTTGACCTGGCCATATTTTAAGTAATAAAGGAAGCAAACCGCCTGTTGACCTTTAATGAAACCCACAGAAATGTCAAAAAAAAAAAAAAAAGCCCCACTATTTCCTTTTTCCTTCATTTTTGGCAAAAAGGTCTTATTTTTAAACTTGAGTGTCGGGAATGATGCAAAAATCACTCATTTGGAGTCTCAGCCGTGTTGGTCCCCCAGCCCTTTATTAAATTGTTTCTGGAAATTCATTTTTGTTAACAAGAAATAAAGTACGGAAGCAATGAGACCTGCGAGACCACTTGCAAATAAGAATTTTATGTTACAAATTTTTGGCTGGGGAAGAGTTGGGGAGCAGAGCAATGTAATGGGGTGCCAGGGGTCTCATGTCTCTGAACTGTAAAGTCTGGATGAAACACAAGAACACAGTGGTACGGTTCCTTGTGTTATAAATACCTGGGGAAAGATACTGAGAGATCAAATTTTGAATAATTCCAGCTAAAGAAAACTTTGGGAGTACCCAGTGAAGCAAAGGAAATACGTAACTATAATTTACTTTTACAGTTTGAACAGAAGTTTACTTAACCAAGCATCTGAAGGTTACTATGTGGAGAAGCAGAAGTGTAGTTAGAAGGCTAAGCAAAAGAAGCAACACAAAAAGAGATTGCAGTGGGTTACCCACAGTGAGGAGCTGCAGCGTGGCTTCAGGCTTGATGGATCTTTAAAGAATTAGTCAAAGGGCTCTTTCAGATACTTTTAAGAATTAAGCTGTTCTTTGACAATTTCATACATGTCTATAATGCATTCAAATTACCACCACCACCCCCATCTACAGTACTCCTGGATGAAATTCTCAAAAAATAAAACTTTAAATTAAAAATACATACTTTTAAAGAACTTTGTATAGAACGTACCCTCATTAAGGAAGGAAGGTAAGGAAAGGATATAGGAAAGAAGAGATATGATAGGTCAATGAGAGAGACAGAGGAGAGAAGAAAGGCAGGAATTATGGAGGGAGGGAGGGAGGGAGGGACGGAGGGAGGGAGGGAGGGGAGACAAAATGAATGGAACAGACACTATTTTTCTATTGCAACATTTATTATTGAATATTTTTAAAGTTTAATTTATTTTTCACTTTCTGGTACAATATATTTAAATACAATATATTTATATCATACTGGTATCTCTCCCTTCTAATTGCTCCTGGAGCTTCCCACCACATCTTCCTCCCAACGTTATGTCATCTTTGTCTACTTCTTCCTTTTCCCCTAGGTCATTGCTTCTATAACCCACATTTAATTAGTGCTGCCCTTATGTACATTGGCAAGGGCCATTCACTAGCACATGGGCAATCTATCATGGGCCACACTGCTGGGAAAACTTACATTCCCTCCGTAGCCATCACCTGACAAAAATCCTCATAAAAATTAAAAAAAAAAAAAAACTGTTAAAACTATAGCTACTTTTAAAAAGAGAAAACTGTGCATCCAGGAGAAACACGGTATTTAGATCATAAAATATGTCCAAACTGATACACACAGGGTTAAAAGTCCATTTTGAATATTGCAAGCAGGATCACAGCATTGACACCCATTCATGAAGCTTAAGGAGGCTTCTGCTTAGCCTCAGGTTATGGCTCTCTTTGGCTATTAGAGAATGAGGTCCTTACTTTGACCCCTCAATCAAGCCCTATGAATTTCCTTTTTCTTCCTGGAGTCATCGAAAACAGAATTGCTGTAACCACCACTAAAATCCCAATACACTCCATGACATTTTCTAGACTGACTCATGCCACAACAGGTTGTTGACATAAGAACGCGCTGTTGCCTGAATCACGGGTAGCTCATCTTTCAAAAGGTCAGGCACAATGTCCTTATTGAAAGTCCCCTGACTGGCAAATAGATAACATTTGAGTTTAAAGGAATTCATTCCTGGAAGACGGAAATGCAGTTTCCCAGCTCAGCGGTGATGGTTGGCAAGCTCTTTCACTGGAAGAGAAATCTATTCATCTGCTAAAGAACATCTGATGGGATCTGGCAGGATCAACTGCTGAAACTGGGAATGCAGAGCAGCCTTCTAAGGAGGACCCTAAACTCAATTAGCCAGCATTTAATTAATGGATCTCCTTTGCTGCTCTCCTTTAGGGACCTCATTTTGCAGGTAGAGAAATGGAGATTGCAAATTGCAGGGAATTCAGCAAGGAACTAGAAATAAAACCTAACACCTGTTTGAGACCTTATTCTACTTAAGCTCCCATACACTTTTATGAAGTGTTTTTCTTGTATTGATCTATTTAATAACAACAATAGTCCTCTGAAGTATGTATTGTTGGTATCATGTCATTACTGGAGAAAATGGAACACAAAAAGCGTCAGTAGTTGGCTTAAGGACAATGAAGCAGAACCGAGTTTATCTCATGGGTGAGCATTGGAATCCACCCTCTCACCCCCTGGTATAAGATTTTCATTTCATATGAGTGGAAATTGAGAGGATGGCTGACATAAGGAGAAAGAAAAATGGATGAAACTGAGTTTTACTTTATCAAGAGCAGGTGGGTTGGGAAGCTAGACAAGGTGATTATTCTAAAAGCTGTTCGAGAGATGATACCCTCATGGGAAGAGACTACACTTACCCATCACTCACACAGGCTTTCTTTAGGCCATCACCACATTCAAATATAACATGTAAAGGTGCCCTTGAACTGAGAAAGCAATGGGTCATAACATTTTCCAAAACTGTGAGAGCAATAAAATATGACTATAACAAAGTAAGTGCATTTAGACTCTGTAATTTCATTCTTAGAAATGCTGTTAAATGCTGTGCAATATTTAACTTGAAAAATGCATATTAAACATTCTTAAGCATGTTGTGCAAATCATCTATTCTAAATAAAACATGAAATAGCAATGAAGAGCTGTGTCATCCCACATACCACAGAGGAGGTTTTCACCAGTCACATTTTCAGCCTGAGGACAATGACCAACCAGCCCACAAACACACTGGTAGTTGAATTGGAATCCAGTTTCAAAACTTAACTTCAAGAAGCCTTTAGAAGTAGGAGGATGGGTCGTTTTCAAAGAGCCACTTGACAAAGGTTGACTCATTATGGAATCTGGGATAAAGGAAATGTTCCTGATGGCCAGCCAGTGAACACAAAGTAGGGATAAGGAAAAGACAAAGCCTACAAATCTGCTGGTCACCAGTGACCTGCTGGAAATAATACTTGCCCTATCCCAATCTGTCAGGAATAGTAACTGCGAGATGGGGAGGATCTTTGGCAAGAAGCAGCACAAAGGAAATTGGACCTCATTACCCAAGGCCACATGGGTCAGTGCCAAGGTTCAAAAAAAAAAAAAAGGACTAGCACATATGGTGGCCCCCATACTGAGAATCCCATCTCCTTCTCCTTTCCTGGTGTTATTAATAGAAATCCACCTCCCCACCTCCTCTCTATAACCCCAGGGATGTGAGAGATGCTGTCTCCACTCTGACTCTGGAAATGGGCACAGGCTAGACTAAACCATCAGGGTAAGCATATTCTTATCAAAATATTTGGTTAGACTGAAGATAAAACTCAATGATTAAAGGCACATAATGTTCTTCCAAGCACCCCTGAATTCAATTCCCCGCAGCCATGTTGGGTGTCTCACAATCCTCTGTAACTCCAGCTCCAGGGCATCTGACAACCCTGGCTTCTGTGGACATCTGCAGCTGTGTGCACTCCTCACGCACAGGTACATGCATATACACATAACTAAAAACAAAATAAACTTTGTCCAAAGGTGAGTTGGGATCTACAATGGCTCAGTCTGAAGAGAAGGAACCTTATTAGGGTTATCATTTTTATCTTCCCCTTGCTTGTAGACAAGCACACATTCTCTCACTCTCTGCTTATAAAAATTGATAAAGAAGGCATATAGTCAACTAATTTGATAATGCAAATATTTTATTAAATAATATAAAACATATTATCTGAGCCAAAAACATAATAAATATTTTAATTTCTTCAACTACCAGGCCAACTGTCTTGTGCCCTTAAAAATAATTTTCTGAACTACATACCAAAATACTATAAACAAACTCAAAAGTCAGCTGAAAAACATTTACAATGTATAAAATATTTACAACAAGAAAACAGGTAAAAGAAAATGACAATGTTTTTTTAAAGTAAAATAAAATAACCAAAAGAACATGTAAAGTAGTACTTAGAAAAGTACAAATTGGCAAAAATTATAAAATCATATTACCAAAAATCAACATGATAGACAATATCCAGTGTCAGAAAAAGTGTGAACCATAGATACTTTCATGTCATTTGAGAAGGTAAAATATTTTATCTTTGTGGAGAATGGTACAATATTATCAGAATAAATATCGAAATGCTTTTCTAATGAGTCAGGTGCTTTCAACTATTTAAGACCCATCCAGTCTGCTTGCTAGTAACTTAACTAGTCTTAACTTCTGCAATTTGAAAATGGAGAAATCGTGTTCAAAGGCGAAACATCGGTACTTTGTGAAAAACTACAGAGTTTGATGTTCCATCAGTGTGTCAACTGTCACATACTGAGACAGACTTGGGGTGATGCATTGAGTCAGCTGAGGCATAGCGACACTGAAATTTCATCTGTGCTCTGCTCAAAAGTTCAGGGCAGATGTAAAAGGGTAAAGATGTCAAGCTACAGGCAAAGTAATTCTAGCCAAGAAGAAAAGTGTGGGCAGTGGTCTGAGGACTGGAGGATAGACAGCTTCAGCAAGGGGCACGGGAGAATGAAGGGACCTAGGATGTGAAAGTAGCCAGAGTCAAAACATGGGAGGCCTTGATCACACGATGGAGATCTAGGGTTCATCCAAGCAATTTATTTCTGCGTGCATGTGTGTGATTTAGGGTTTTGCCTTGGGCATGTATCTTAGTGAGAATTTTTTTGTTTTGTTTTGTTTTGTTTTGTTTTTGTTTGTTTGTATGGATTTTTCGAGACAGGGTTTCTCTATAGCTTTTTTTGGTTCCTGTCCTGGAACTAGGTCTTGTAGACCAGGCTGGCCTCAAACACAGAGATCCGCCTGTCTCTACCTCCGAAGTGCTGGGATTAAAGGCGTGCGCCACCACTGCCTGGCCTTAGTGAGAATTTTTAAAAGTTTACTCTTTGTAAATAAGAGTATTCAACGAAAACTCACCGCAGAGGAAGGCTAAGTGTTATTCCTTGCCATTATCCCAGTAGATAGGCAGACTGCTGTCATAGAGCCAGTTACATGGGTAGCTTAGAATAAGATACGTATTCTGTGATTTTATTATACTGGATATAATAAGGTTCTGTGGGCGCCTGCCTTATTGATGATAGAAAGGAGTGAGGAATTTGCTGAAGGGAGACTCTTGTGATTTGAATGAGAATGGCTCCCATAAACTCATAAGGATTGGCACTATTAGGAGGTATGAACTCGTTGGGGTAGGTGTTGGAGGAAGTATGTCACTGTGGGGTTGGGCTTTGAGGTCTCCTTTGCTCAAGTTACATCCAGTGTGACACTCAGTTCACTTCCTGTTACCTGTAGATCCAGATGTAGAATTCTCAGTTCCTTCTCTAGCACCCTGTCTGCCTGCATGCTGCCATAGCCCACCATGATGATAATGAACTAAACCCCTGAGACTGTAAGCCACCCCAATTAAATGTTTCCTTTATAAGAATTGCTGTGGTCATTGTGTCTCTTGGGGCAATAGAGATCCTGCCTAAGACAAAGACTGTATTTGGAATGGGAGAGTGCAGCCTTGTGTCTTCTGTGCCACTGACCTTTGCTGTATCTTTTGGAAAATCATTAACCATTTTAAGCTTCCATCAATCCTTCTGGGAAAGGCTCTTCATGCCTTCTTTACAGGGTTGTTGTAAGTAATCAGTAGACAGGCATGCTTTCTGAATTAGGTTTTCTTCTGATAGCTGTGACCAAGAAAAAAAAATCAAAACAACTTAAGGGAGAAAATATTAATGTTGGCTTATGATTTCAGTATATATGGGTCTACCATGGCAGGAAAGGCATGGCAACTAAAATGGCTTTGCCACTAGCTTTGATAAGGTGATTTTTTAAATAGTCACAGATTATTTTATACTTCTTCAGTTGACCAGTGTCTGTGTCCCTGTGCTTGCATCTAGACATATCACCATCAAGATCTAGCTAACACAATCCATTTTGGATAGCTGGACCGCAGACCTGGAGGCTTCATCCCCTCCCCAAACAGCACCACCATTTGAAAGCCAAGGGAACAATCATAGCTAGTGGGAGACATTTCACACTGCACCACACACCTTGTAAGCAGAAAGGGGCTATCTGAGATACAGTGCTGACGATGTCTCTGAATACATGATGCTATTTTTGAAATGCCATCCGTAAGTGGTGTCTGCTTGAAAAAATGGTATTTAAGGATAAAGTGTGACAGTGCTAAACCTGGTTGAAATATTTATAAACCTAGTTTTCATGTGTGCCAAGAATATTTTTGACAGGTGATTCTCAAGAGAACTATTCAAAGGACAAGCTTGGAGACCCAGAAAGGAAGCTTATAACTGGGGGGTACTCAGCTTTACCCGAAAGCTGAGCATCTTAAGATTTGGGGGAACAGTTAAGAATTTTAAGAATGCAGCTTTTTCACAATCCTACTAGAGTTGTCCTCTCTGGTTATATTTTTCCAGCCCTGTAATCTCAGCTCCTTGAAACTAAAAGTCTCTCCATTACCCAGGAGCAGTGCTTAGACGGAAACAATTCACCAACTTTTGCTGAGATAAAGTTATCACCTAGTTCCTGTGATTTCATACACTCTCTGCTCCAGCCATGGCAGTTCTTTCCCACATCTTCGGACAGGACTGCAAAGTCATACATAAGCAACTCTTTCTGCTTCTAGTACATACTCTCCTATCACAGAGGCTTGAATGTGGCAATCCTAGCTCCTATCTATCCCATCTCATTGGTTCCTAGTTTACATCTTTCTATCTCCTTGCTAAGAGAGAAAGGAATGCCTTCCAAGGTTTCCATGAGTAGGTATAAGACTTAGGTTCAGCAAACCATTACTTTCTACTTCAATGGCTACAGGAGTATGGGAGTATATTTATGACTGGGCCTGAAGAATTTAAGCAAACTTTAGCTGACTACTGTAAACTAATTAAATCCATTGGTCAAATGGAACAGGTACTTTTTGTATTTTTCTATTAAGTATGTGTGGTGTTACTTACTGGTCATTGAATTTCCAGGAACGCAAATACATTTCTTTCTAAAATCTGAAAAGGTCAGGCTGATCATCTTTTTAAATTGCTTAGTTATTATGGGAGGTAAGTATTTAAAACAGTGTTTCTCAACCTGCAGGTCACAACCCCTTTCAGGGTTAATGATCCTTTCACAGGAGTGGCCTAGGAGCAATCAGAAAACATGTTTACATTGAGGTCCATAACAGTAGAAAATTACAGTTATGAAGTAGCAACAAAAACGTTATGAATATGGAGGTCAACATAGCATGAGGAATTATATTAAAGGGTTATAGCATGGGGAAGGCTGAGAACCACTTACTTAAAGTTTGATTAATTGCCTCACCTAGAATACTTGATAGATTTCTGTGAGATGAAATGTATGTAAGTCTAATATCTTTTCTCTAGCAACTGTTGCTCCATATAAGTCTATTAAAATAGACACATTAGGATCATATAAGATGAACTTCATTAAATCACTGCAATAATCCACGTCTCTAAGAACAGTTGTCCTTAGTTTACACACAGTTTTTTTTTTCACTCTTTGATAAGATATTACCTATGTCCCTGTTATCTATGTCCAGATGCTTGCATCTGGGCTGGGTTCTGACTTCATGTAAAGTATTTCATAGGTTAGTCCTAAATGATTTCTAAAGCTCAGTCATTGAATGTCACACACTTTCATTCCAATGCACTTGAAAATTTACCATGGGGGAATTCTATATTTAACAATGATAGTCTGAAATGACCATGCTGGAGAGACTCTGTGTGGGTATTTCTGCAGATAATCCCAGGGAGCCTGATACTCAAGGTTTCCTCTCTGAGGATCACATCATCAGGCAGAGATAAACTAGCACAACCTATTTCTTAGTATATAAATTTGCTTTCATCTTTAAAGAATGGCAATGTTATGTAAATAGCAAATGATTATTTTTAAATTTTTTCTGTATGATTTAGTATCAGTAAAAGTTTGGTTGATATACTTAAATTTTGTATACCTGTATACCTGGTGTCATACAAAAACATCTTGAACATAGGTCAAGAGCAGGGAAAAATTAAAACAACCTAGACAGGACTGGAGAAATGGCTCAGCAGTTAAAAGCAGAGGCTGCTGTTGTAGAGGACCAGGGTTCTATTGCCTGCACCAACAAGGTGGCCCAAAGCATCTGTAAATCTAGTCTAAGGGGATCCAGGGTACTCTTTTGAAGATACCAGGTATAAACGTGTCACTCATGCATATGTAAAGACAAATTACCCATATACATACGATTAATTAATTAATTTAAAAAGAAAGTCTAGGCTAGAGCAGGTAGTTTGAGAAAGAGTTCACAGTTGGTCTAGCTTCATGGTAAGACCATATTCCAGTAAAGTAAAATAAAATATAAATGAATAAATAAAAACAGTGATAACCTTTAAAATTCCTTTGCCATGTCTTAAGCATTTCATGGTCAAGGCAAGTATTTTTTCTTTTCTTCTTTCTTTCCACAATAGTAACAACTTAGTTTTTGAACTCAAGTTGAAGTTTTATCCAGTTGGGATCAGGGCAACAGGAAGCCCAAGCTAGTTAGAAAAGAGACACTTTGAAAAACAGCATTACTGCTGCATAAGACTCCACAGCAATAGAAACACAAGTTCTCTTCTTGGTCTGTTTTTAGAAAACTAATGCTCCAAACAAGGAGCCCTGATTTATTGGATCACACCACCCCAAAGTTGAGGCAAATTGACTTGAGATAATTAACTAATAAATTTAGTTCTTATCTAATAACCACAGAAGAAAAGTCATTCTTCCATAACCTCTAAGTAGCTCATTTTCATATTATTTTTCATGTAACTGTAATAAATATCATTGATAAAGTTTTATTATTAAGAGAAGACATAAATACCAAAACACAAATAATTTCCCCAGTATTTCCATTTTAACCAGCCTAGACATGCTTAATAATAATCACCATGATAATACATCTCATATAGTAGCTCTTCTTAAAACCAGAGGAGATATCTTCATCCCAGTGGTGGTACCTGACAAAGGTAACTGATCAGTAACTCCTGAAGTCATCACTCAGAATCAACGCGATAAGTTTAAATCAGAATCCTCAAAGGGACTGTACCAGCTTGCACTCCCACCAGCAATGCAGGAGTGTTCCCTTTATCCCACATCCTCTTCAGCATAAATTACCTTCTGTGTTTTTGACCTTGTTCATTCTTACAGGTGTAAGATGGAATCTCAGAGTTAGTTTGGTTTGCATTTCTCTGATGGCTAAGAATGTTGAGCATTTCTGTCAGTGTCTTTCAACCATTTTAGATTCCTCTGTTGAGAGTTCTCTGTTTAGGTCTGTACTCCAATTTTTATTGGATTATTTGTTCTTTTGATGATCAGTTTCTTGAGTTCTTTGTATATTTTGGAGATCATATCTCTGTCTGATGTGGGGTTAGTGAAGATCTTTTTCCATTCTGTAGGCTGTCATTTTGTCTTGTTGACTGTGTTCTTTGCTTTACAGAAGCTTTTCAGTTTCAAGAGGTCCCATTTATTAACTGTTTCTCTCAGTGTCTATGCTGCTGGGATTATATTTAGGAAGTGGTCTTCTGTGCTAATGCATTCAAGTGTACTTCCCACTTTTTCTTCTATAAGGTTCAGTATGGTTGGCTTTAAGTTGAGGTGTTTGATCCATTTGGACCTGAGTTTTGTGCATGGCTATAGATATGGATCTATTTTCATTCTTCTACATGTTAATATCCAGTCATGCCAGCACCATTTGTCGAGTATGCTTTCTTTTTTCCATTTGATATTTTTTTCTTCTTTGTCAAAAAATCACGTGTTTGTAGATGTATGAATTAATACCTGGATCTTCGATTCGGTTCCATTGGTCCTTCTATCTGTTTTGGATATCAGTATGGCAATTTCTCAGAAAATAAGAAAACAACCTACCTCAAGACCCAGCAATACCAGTTTTAGGTATATATCCAAAGGATGCTCAATTATACCACAAGGACGCTCAAGTATGATTATAGCAGCATTATTTGTGGTAGTCAGAGCCTGGAAATAATCTAAATGCTTTTCGACCAAAGAATGGATAAGGAAAATGTGGTACATTTACACAATGCAGTACTACACAGCAGAAAAAAGTAATGGCATCCTGAAATTTTGGAGTAAATAGATGGATCTAGAAAGCATATTGTTGAGTGAGGTAACCCAGACCCAGAAAGACAAATACCATATTACTCACTCATAAGTGGCATTTAGACATAAAACAAAGAAAACCCAGCTTGTAATTCACAATCCTAGAGAATCTAGATAACAATAAGGACCCTAAGAGAGACATATATAGGTCTAATCTACATGGGAAGTAGAAAAAGAAAATATCTCCTGAGTAAATTGGGAACATGGGGACAATGGGAGAGGGTTAAAGGGGAGAGGAAAAGGAAAGGAGGGGAGGGGAGAAAAATATATAACTCAATAAAAATAATTTAAACAATCAGAATCCTCTTTAATGAAAAGCATACTTTCAAATTAGCATCCAAAAATGACCTCAGTGAACTGAATTCTGAACTCCAAGAAGAACTGTTTATTTAAGGCTAGAAATTGATAATGGGGAGTTGGAGAGATATCTTCCATGACAGATAATCAGCTAAACATACAGCGTCGACGACTTCAGAATTCACACACAGTTAGATAGGAAAAGGACCTTATTGTGATATGGGTCGTACTTTAGAAATCCTTTATTATTTTTAAGGAGAAATTAAACAAGCATGCTGGAGCAGATTAGGCCTCCTCCAGAGTCCAAGTCCATTGGCAGTAAGAGTTCAATATTCCCTTGTGGACGGCAGTGGTACCTTAAGGATATATGACGTCTCTAGCTACTTCACCTGTCATCTATTATCCTAGTAAAGAAAAATTTATGTGAAAATTGAAGTTTGCAGCTTCATAATTTCATGTAAAAATAAAGGAAAAATTGTGACTGGTTTTCATGTGCTTCTTTTGTTGACATTAATATGAGCAAAAGAAAATCTATCGCTAGTTTCTGGGGAAGGAATATGGTTTTCAGCTGAATTTTTCAATCTGATGTAAGATAACCTTGAAGGATCCTGTAAGGACAGCTCCATACTTACAAGATGAACTTTCTATCTTAACTAAAATTCAGCTTACATGCCATCTTAAATGCTCAGGAACGGTCATTAAGCACTCTGTAGCTGAATATCCTAGACAAAACAAGACAGCATCAAAATCACTGCTTGCCCTAAAAAGTCATTCTTGCCATCAAATAACCACAATATACAGAGACCAGTGAGAGCAAGTGGGTCATACATTAAGTGTAGTAGAAGTTTTTTTTTTTTTTACTTTCTTTGTCCAGGATCATCTTTAAATATATATGCAGATTAGACACATATATACATACATCCATACATCCATGAGAGAGATTCTTTGAGAATTTTATATAATGTATATTGAATATATTTACTCCCCTCAATTACTCCTGTTACCACACTCTCAAACCTCCTACCCCTTCCCACTCAATTTTGACGTTGCTTCTTTTTTTGTTTGCTGATTTCTTCTTTCCCCATCAAATTCAGTTCATGTTGCCCAGCTAGTCTTGGGATTTTGTTTTGCTATGATATGTGGTCAGACCACCAGGGTTCAGACTAAAGAAGATTGAATCTCCCTCTTCCAACAGTTATAGAGTGCCTACTACTTCAGCTAGTAGTAGGATTACATCTTACCCACTCTGTGCTGGGACTTTGTCTGAATTTTCCAGACAGGTTTCTCCGTAGCTTTTTTGGTTCCTGTCCTGGAACTAGCTCTTGTAGACCAGGCTGGCTTCGAACTCACAGAGATCCGCCTGCCTCTGCCTCCCGAGAGCTGGGATTAAAGGTGTGTGCCACCACCGCCCGGCTACAAAGCCCATTTTTACTATATTAATTTTACCAAAACTTGAGCATGGGAGATCTTTCTATCTCCTGATATTGTCTTCAATTTCTTGAAGTTTTTGTCATATAAGTATTACATTTGCTTTATTAGTTACCCCAAGATATTTAATATCTTTTGAGGCTATTGTAAAAGATAATGTTTCCCTGATTTCTTCCTCAATCCGTTTGTCACTTATATATAGGAAGGCGAGTGATTTTGTGTGATAATTTGGTATCCTTCTACTTTGCCAAAAGTGTTTATCAGCTGTAGGAGTTCCCCGGTAAATTTTTTATATCATTTATGTTATACTATCATATGATATAAAAAGAAATATACTTTGACTTCTTCTCTTCCTAACTGTATCCCAAAGATCTCCTTCAGATGCAGGGATAGTTCAGCATATATAAACCAATAAATGTAATTCACCATATATAGAGACTGAAAGAAAAAGACACATGATCATCTCGGTAGATACAGAAAAAAAGCCTTTGGCAAAATTAGCAACCCTTCATGATCAAAATTTGGGAAAACTTAGGGATGCAAGGGACATACCTTGCTGTTTATGGCAAACCTATAGCCAACATCAACCTAAATGGAGAGAAACTCAAAAAGCGTTTCCACTAAAATCAGGAAAAAAACAAGGTTGGGCTCTCTTTCCATAACTATGCAGTAGAGTACTTGAAGTCTTGACTAGAGGTCAATGTTTTTAACAGCTCTGGTACTGGCCCCTTCAGAGAGTGCAACAAACAGATTTGCACTATGACAAGACGTCTTCCACACCCAGGATGTTCAATACAGTGGTCACCAGTCACATTTACTATCAAGAATTTGAAACATGGCCAGTTTTACTGAAGATTTATTTAGTTAATATTAATAACACAAAGTTGTCACAACAGCTAATGAATGTACGTAGCTTAGATTTCAAACAGATGCTTTTGCCGCAAGGTCATATTAATTATTCCAAAGCATATACAAACCAGGTCTGCCAATTGTGGATATAGTTGGTACAGGGAAATGTTTCTTTGGCAGACTACTTAGGTAGTGGAAAGCTTTCAAATGTAATTAGAACAAGAAATGTACAGACATATAACTTTACAACTGGAAATATGAAATAGAAATAGAAATAAATCAAGCATTTATAAATTTAGCTTCTGAATAAAGATGAGTCTACCCTCCTAGCCATGGTGCTGTAAAAAATAAATAAATAAATAAATAAAAATAAAAATTCCTCCTTCTGGATAGAGGGTTCATGGAGAGTTCAGCCTATGGAGTCAATGTCAGGCGACTCTTCCTCCCTGAGGTGCTAACCTGGAAGAGCAGATGTTTGTCGTTCACAGGAAAGGTTCTGAAGATGCCCTGACCTTCAGGACAGAATGGCTGCCTTTCCTAGTCATTCCACCGTGCTTCAAAGCTGGGGCAGCTCCAACATGTTGGGAAGTGTGCTGTCCAGTGGTGTTTGTCTGACCAAGGAAGTAATCCAGACTTGTGTTGCGTATTCACCACAGAACTTAGCCAGTCTCCCCGCACAGAGACTTGAGCAGGCTGCAGAAGACAGTAAAATTTTTCTCTGTTTTAAAACATATCATATTTTTTGAATGAGTTATTCTATACTTTAGGCAATTTTCTGTGTCTCTGTGGTGATGCTATTGTCAAGTACTCCCAAAGGTTTAGTCTCTGTTTTGTATAAATGGAGAAACGCTAAGAGATGAAGGTCAGATGAGAGCCTTGTGCCAAGGGAGAGTCTCCTTCCTGCCACTTCTGGGATTAATACACAAGTGTCAGCTCTGCTTTTCTGCTCTCAAGAATCACAAATCTGTGGTCACAATAGACATGCAGAGCCAATGTGCTTAGAATCATTGGCCTAAAGAAACCACAAAGATGCACACACAATACACATATATACACACCATCCACACCATCCACACCTACACTCCACACACACACACACACACACACACACGATCACACAGTCACACGCATTATCTAACAGCAAAGGAGATGTAGCATCTGGAGTTGTCCAAAATCTAGTAAGTCTTTACTATGCAGCACTTGCTGATATAAGCTCAGAGATAAAATACCAAACAGTCTAGATGACACTAATGTTCGTCAGCATCTATTTCCTTCCCACTCCCACGCCCTCGAGGTCATGTTCCGTTTTCTTCTGAAGTCTGGCCAAGGAACAACAATAACATGTATCAGCTGTTACTCCCAGCTCTACAATCTTTCTCTCTTCTTTGCCTTACTTATCTCGAACCGCATGGTGAGGTTAAAAGGCATGTAAGCCTTCCGTGGGGTCAGCTACCCTGAAAACCCAGAGCACATTTTTTATGGGCAAGAAATCTCTTTTGCATGACCCTTCTGAGAGTGGAGAGGCATTGTTCTTTGTTTGTGCAACATTGAATTTCCTATCATAACTGAGAAACTAAATGGCACAGCGTTCCTGTCCTCCGTGTGCTTATAGCCCAGCAAAACCATTTACTGCATCTCAACGACTGTAATAATGACGTGTTTAACAAAAACTGTTGTCTCTAATTTACATAAACATTCACATCCAAGGAAGTTGAAAAGATCATTTTCATATGGAAGCATGTATAAAAACAATTTAAGATTCAAATCCACTACAGCATTTAGTCTCAATGCTCAACAATTATTTGAATCACATGTTTGAATTACCAGTGAGAAGGACTCACATCCCTAGAAGTTATAGTTGGTACCAAGTAGGCATCAGAATTGTTCAGGGACTCTTAGCATCAGACTCAGTGAATCTGACGGCTTCCTTAAGCTCCTGAGACAAGTCTTCTTATTTATCTCAAAATTAAACGTTAAGTCCAACTCTAAGGTTATTGTTAAGCAAAGAAAATGGAATTTCTATTTCTAGAAATACATAGTATTTCAATTACCTCTTTAATGTTTCTCCCTGTGATGATCAGTTTCATATGTCACGAAGATAGGTTACAGTTCCCAACTATTCAAAAAACAGTAATGTAGGCGTTGCTGTGGGGTGTTTTGTAGAGAGATAAAAGTCCATCACTGACAGACTTTAAATAAGAGAGATCACGCTATGCACCCTAAAAAGGCTTCGATCAACTGACAGATATTTGCAATACAACTAAGGCCTCTCGGGAAAAGCAAGGAATTTCACCTGAGAACAGCAACTTTCACTTCTAAGCTTGGGAACCCTTATCCTGATGGCCTGCCCCAAAGATTTCAGCTTTGTCTGCTCATCTCCCAAAAGTACATAATCCAGCTGCTTACGGCAAACGCCATCAGATTTCATTCGGTTTTTCTTGGTGAAGCTTGACTAATAATACAGTCCTTCACCCTCATTAATTCGTAAACTGTGGAACACAGATATTTGTCTTATTCATTATGAATTCCTGGTGCCTAGCAACATGTTTTATCCATAACATTCACCCACTAAATACATACTGGATGAATAAGGGGATGAATAAGGTAATGAATGAATGAAACATCTTGCCACTGAGGTAAAACTTGTACCCAAAAGTACTACAGTAGAGCTATTAATATGCACCTTGGGAAGCAAGTATATCTAATAGAGATTACGGGAAAGCTGCAATACATCTGGAATTGAGGTGCAGAGATTATGGAAGCCGTATACAGAGAATAGACAGTGATTAGATTTTGTACACTTGAATAAAAAATGCTGTCTTTTTAGCCATGAGTAACGCTCTCTCTCTCTCTCTCTGTCTCTCTGTCTCTGTCTCTCTGTCACTCTCTCTGTCTCTCTCTCTCTCTGTCTTTCTGTCTCTCTTTCTCTCTCACTCCATCTCTCTCTGTTTCTCTCTCTTCTTCCCTCCCTCCCTTCCTGTATGGCTGTGTACATAAATAAGTGGCAGCTAGTTAGATGATAGATAGATAGATAGATAGATAGATAGATAGATAGATAGATAGATGATAGATAGATAGATAGATAGATAGATAGATAGATAGATAGATAGATGATAGACAGATAGATAGAGCCTACATCTATACTACCCTGAGCCTGTCCAGTGTCATGTGACCACAAAAGCTAAGCAGGGTTGGCTTGGTTAGTACTTGGATAGGAAACTACATATACATTTTTAACTCCTCTGATTCATGCAACCTCTAAAAGGTGAAGTTCTATGCGTTCAGTGCATCAGTTCTTCCCACAGAAGCATATATTGACAATCGATTCTAAACTAATTGAGTGCATGATTGATCACTCATTTACTCTGTCAGTCAGCTCATCAATGCTCACTCCTGGGTCCCAACATCCAGGACCAAAGTAAAGCAAAAGGAGAAGATGTATCACCTGGTGGTGGGGCCAGGTTGAACAGTGACGATTACTCCCTGTGGTTGCAGGTCTTTCTGGGCATGACTGGGGTCTTTAGGTGCTTTCTAGCGCCTTTGGGGCTTAATCCAAACACAAGGAATATCTGACAAAGGACACTGACTTTTGCGTGCTTGCCAGATTTTTCTCTGACCTCATCTCTTCTCTGTGAGTTGTGCCAGGGCCCTGGGGAGAGGATGAAAAAAAATGAAAGTGTTCCATCATAAAAATCTGTGAAGCACAAGGCACCCGCTAAAATGCTCCAGAGTGGCAGTTGCAAATGCTACTAGAGATGCAGTAAATTCTATAAATAGAATATGAAGGCATGTCCTCTATCGGCAGAGGACAATGAGACGGACCCGATAGTCAGAGGAAAGACTGCTTGTCACAGCGTCTTTATCTGTCCTAGGAGAAACCACATGTCTGATAAAAAGTGGTCTGAGGAGAATTTGATTTCTGACTGTGAGGCCCATCTTTCCCTGGTACTCAGGTTGAACTCGGGCCTTGTTCATTATAGGCGAACACTCTACCTCTGAGTACCTCCCTGGCATTGGCCTTTATTTTACTTTTTATTTATTTTGAGACAGGGTCTCACTAAGTTACCCAGAATGGCCCTGAACTCACAATTCTCCTGCTTCAGCCTCCCAAATAGCTGAGGTTGCAAGCGCCTGCTTATTCTGTCTTGAAGTACAGACTTTAAACTGTGTCACAGCCATACTATAAACATAATGGCAGAGAATCATGTAAGCATAATGTCCGTGTGTAGAATAAACCTCTCCAACTTGGCTGGACCCTCAGTGACACCCATCAGCACTCTATGAGGTCATCTGTGACCATTCCTGTCCAAAAACACTGTCAATATCCCTCTCAATCATCAAGGATTTCACCCATAGAAAATGTCTCCACAGAAACCAAAGTCATTGCACCTGACTTTAACTTATCAGGATTGCCACTGGCCTGAAAAATCAAAGCCAGACCATAATATTTTCCTACTGTATGCAAACAACCCCTCAGAATATTAACAAAAAGGAAGTCAATCTGTGACTGTGATGGACAAAACAGAAAAAGAGCGCCACTCTCTAGTCATAGCTGAACAAGATTAAACTTGGTAAAGACACAGAAATAACCCAACCCCTCGATCCCCTGGCTGATAGGAATGGCAGCTGTTCCTTTTCCTATCGCAATGTCAGTCTTGCTCTAGAGCTGGCTTTCCCTAAGCATGTGATGTATGAAGATGCTCAGTCATGGAAATTAGCCTCGCACCCTGACAACATCTAAAAGTAACAAAAAGCAAAGCTTCTAAGCTTTTGTTAAAATAAAACAAAGTCAAAATCTCATCAATTCTTTCTATCGATCTGTGTCTGAGATGCCCCATGGGTCTCCATGGCAGGATACCTCTCTAAAAGAAGTAATAGACTGGACTTGTTCAGTCTGGAAGACACTAGTAAGAATAATAAGAATTATTATTGCTACCACATCTGTCAGAGTTTTTCCTAGTTATTCCTTCCTGTGGTTGAAAAAAAAAAAAGACTAACAAAAGCAGCTTTAGAGAGAACAGGTTTATTCTGGCTCAAAGTTCACAGGAACAGTCCACCACGGCAGAGAAGTCAAGGTGACAGATGTTTGAAGCTGTTGGTCACATAGCATTCATGACCAGGAAGGGGAGCAAGGAATGTGTCCTTTGCTTGTTTGATCCATTTTTATATAGCCCTAGACCCCAGCCTAGGGAATGGTACTGCACACAGCTAAGGTGATTCCTCACAGACATTTTAGAATTAGCTAGGAGATAAGCCTGTGGGTTCACCTCTGAAATTAATGGGTATAAATGGATGAAATCTATGATGATTCCTTGTTTCTTTTTCTTTTCTTTCTTTCTTTTTTTTTTTTTTTTTTTTTTGGTTTTTCAAGATAGGGTTTCTCTGTGTCTAACCTTAGCTGTCCCCAGAACTCACTCTGCACACTAAACTGGCCTCAAAATCACAGAGATCTACCTACCTCTGCCTTCTGAGTGTTCTGGTTAAAAGTGCATGTCACCAACATCCAGTGATGACTGAATTTTTTAGCAAGCAGTGTCAAAATGAGTGGAACAAACTCAAAATAAAAAAGTTAAAGAATAATTTCTGTGTGAGGTAAACAAAAAAGCATGGTGTGGTAGTTGGAATGAGAATGGTCCCCATAGGTTCACATGTTTGAGTGTTTGGTCCCCAGTTAGTGGAACTGTTTTAGAAGGATTTGGAGGTGTGGCCTTGTTGGAGGAGATGTGTAACTAGGAGTGGGTTTTGAGGTTACAAAACCCCAGAACAGAGCCAATCTCTCTGTTTCTCTGCCCACGAATTATGGATCAGATGTGAGCTCTCTGCTATTGCTTCAGCACCTTGCCTGTCTACTGCTGCCATGCTCCTCACCATGATGATGATGGACTGGTCCTCTGAAACTGTAAGCCAGTCCCTGATGAAATGCTTTATAAGTTGCTTTGGTCATGGTGTCTCCTCACAGCAACAAAACAGTAACTAAAACACATAGAAAAGTAACTATCTTACCCAGTTGTCGGTATAGGAAAAAAGAGCTTCAGAGACAGAAGGCAAAAATAGAGGCATAGAGGAAGGGAATTGAAGAATATCTTAAGACAGTGATTGAGACTCAATGAGTTCTTATGTATGAGCTTGTTAAGGATGTTGTAACAAAACATTCACACTGGATATCTTAAATAACTGAAACTTCTCTTTTTGAGAGTTCTGGAGGTTTGTCTCTCTGTCCTCCTGGCTGACAGTTGGTCTCCTAGTTTTGTCTCATGTGGTCTTTTCTCTAAGAACAAATGACTGGTGTCTCTTCCTCTAGTTTTCCACTTTGAATGGTGAACTATTAGAACATTTGGCATGACGCCTTATGTCATTATATTACTCAAAATGGAGGGTTAAATTCACAAATAAATTACCTGTACAAGTTATAGCATATAATTTGTAACAATAAAGACTTGGTGTTAAAAAGTTTTGCTTTCTGATATACAGATATTCATATTTTTCTACTTCTATTCTTCCTTCACATCAGATCTAACAGCAAGACCCTACAAATATATATATATATATATATATATATATATATATATATATATATATATATTAAAGATGGTTAACCAGGCCTTGCTAAAAGAAGAGGTTTCTTTATGGCCATACTAACCTAAACGTGACTGATCTAAAATGGGGAAGGAGGTTGGTGCTTATAAGCCTTGGTTCAAATGTTCATGAAAGCAGCTGATGCTCTTATAAGTACAGGCCAGCTGCTGTGCCTTAGGGAGTCACAGGAGTGCACTAGAGGATGGCAGGCTCCATACTGCAGCATCGGCAAAGAGACTTCAGGGAAGACAAAGGTGCTATCCCTGTGCCCTTGGACAGAAACTGGTGTGAGGTATAAACACCTTTCCACAAACACAAGTCAGCACTGATAGCAGCCTTAAAATGTACTTTCTCCAGGAATATAGAGAAGGTCAGACACACTTGGCCACAATCAACTGCACCCAAGGCATTGAGCTGGTGAGCATCCATGTGCAGTACCAAATATATCCTTCCATTATCATTTTTCCATGTTGTAGATAAAGAAATAAACTTGGTAATGTGATGTGATCACAAAGACTGGAGCAATGAGTGGAATATGGTCTTATATCAGAGCCATGCACCGAGGGCAGTGGTTTCCTCTTCCTGATGAGGTAACCACACAATTTCCAGTCTTTGGTTTGAGTTACGCTGCCTCCTGTCTGTCCTCTCCACTAGACTGGAGTATTGAAGAGTGGACCACTGTTGAGGATTTGCTTTGGGACAAGTATAAGTTGAGCAAAAAAATCTCTCACCCTACCCTGAATAAGCTACATATAAAACTATATGCAATTATTATAATTCAAAATTTGTCAAAATTGACGATTGCATATGATTTATACTAATTGCTTATTAATGGCAATAACTCAAAGCACTAACTTTTCATCCACTTCTTGTTGGAGAGTGTCTACTGCACAGTCCTTTTGCCTCAGGCACACCTAGAAAATAAGTCTAATACTGCCTGAGGAAAGAAGGCCAAAATTATCTTCCGGAAACTTCTGTCACCTTCCACGCACAAGCTGGAAAGCAAGGAAAATCTGTATTTGAATTAGGCAGAAATTCAGGCCTTCTCCCTGCAATTGTTATTCCCATAATTAAAGATGAGCATGTCCTAAAAATACCAACAGAGTGTGTGGATAAAAACTAAAATACTAAACCAGAAACAATACTAGGAGGGAACCTTCCTGATGAGTCCTTAAACATATAGCACAAAGCAAATTCAGAAGTATTAATGGTCCATATACTAGAGAAGCCCATGCAAAGTGCATCAAGAGTAGTTCATTCTTAAGGATATTGGGTTCTTTACCGGA